>NC_048909.1:7185919-7204502 GCF_011077185.1 Oxyura jamaicensis
CAGAGCCCGGTCCCGATCCCTACCCCGATCCCGCCCCCCAGCCCTGGTACCCCCCGGGTCCCCGTCCCACCCCCGCCCTGATCCTGGTCCCGATCCCGGCTCCCCCCTGCCCTGGTACTGGTCCCGGTCCCTGCCCCGATCTCCTCTCTGCACCGTTACGCCCCCGGTCCCGGTTCTGATTCCACGCCCCGATCCCGGTCCCGGCTCCCTCCGCCCTGGTCCCGGTCCCTGTCCCCGTCCCAGCCCCGTGGATCGCAGCCCCCAGCCCGGAGCCGCCTCCCCCCGGTCAGAGCCGGCTGCAGCACAGCTCCCGGCCCCTGGGTGGCACCCGCAGAAAGGCTTCCGCCGCTCCGGGCAGCCCCGCGCTGCTGCAACCCCTCCACGGGCTGGGGCCGTGTTCTGAGGGCTGGGGGGCTCCGTGAGGGGAGGGGGTCCAAAGGGGTCCCGGCCGCTGCCGAGACTCTGCGGGGTCAGCACCGGGCTCTGCTTTGCCTCTTCTCTTTGGGAGGGCGGCCGCTTCTGCTCCAAAACGCCTGGATTGGGGCGTTTTGGGGGGGTTTATCCCCCCCCCGTCAGACAGCGGTGACATTTAGGCTGCTGCTGCCCAGCGTGCGCTGTGGCAGCGAAGATCTTGAGCTCCTTTCGTTATCCCACCCCCTGGTACCGTCAGGCCTGGAAATCGGCCGTAAAACTGTGGAATAGCACAGAAAACACGAGTCCTACAATGCTCAATATCTGCTCTTTCTCGTGAAACTTAAAATTGAAATGATGTTAGGGAGGCAAAGAAAAGAAGTAGGTTCTGTGCTGTAACCCAAAAGGAAGCATCCTTTTCAATCCAAAGCTTCTACATTGTTTCTTCTCTCTGGATCCTGTACATTTGACTGGGAGCGACTGTAACTTTGGTTAAAGTGAAACTGGGGCAGGATTTCCTTGCCTAGTTACCTGCCCCAGAAGGATGTGGCAGACCCAGGTGTGAGCAGGGCATCTGAACTCATTTTGTGCGTGTGGTGATGCCCGTGGGGATGGAGGCAGCTCCTCTGGTGGCTGGGAGGGAGAGGAGGCAGCACAGCACCTTCCCCATCGCTCCAAACCTTTCCTGCCTTTCTTAGAAAAACATGCTAGTTAAATACATTTTTAGATAATACATTAATGTAAATCAGAAGAGTATGTAATTATATGATAAGGTAAGTTAAGGCATAATCGCAAGGGCTGATCCTACTTGTCACAAGGCATTCACATTCCTGAGGCTGAGATGTGTATAACCACCAGTCAGTGCCATAAAATTCCAGGTCGAAGGATTGATAACTGGGGTAATACTGCAAAGAGTGGCTCTTCTGTGGTGTTTATGGGGCAGGTAAATTATATGCAGTCATGAATATTATGTTGATTTGTGTGAGAGATTTGTCCACCTGGACTGAAGCATTCAGCCAAGCGCTGCCTGTCCATACGGTTCACTGTTGCCTTCTCCCCTTGTTTCCAGCAGTTTGCACAACCCTAACTCTAGGGCTTGAGTTCTTGCCCAGCACAACTGTTGCAGAGCGTCTCAGCAATGAGATTTCTGAGCAGTTATAAACTGTGGGATGTTTTAAAAAGACTCAAACTGTATTTCTATCTGGCTAGGTGAAATTAAAATTTGACCAAGTTTTAAGGAGTAGTTGTAATAAATTTTAGCATTCTGGACAACTTCTCTCAGAGCTTTCTTGCAAGAAAGTTTCCTTCACAGTAAGCCAGCTGGTAGGGATGTAAAGAGATCTGCATGCACCTGATGCAATCCTCCCTCTAGGATGAGGTAACTGGGCTGCTAACCACGATGCTTTTACACTTGGAATCTGCAGTAATTTCACATCACAGCAAATAACAAAAAGTGCATGTAGCAAATTCTGCTGCGATGGGATGGCAGCTGTGGCAGACACACTGGTGGTGGCACGCTCACAGCACCAGCCCTCTGCCATGTCTGCTCTTCGTGCTTCCAGCTGCAGTCCTGGATCCCTTCTTCCTCCAGGGGAGCCCTGGAGACTCGATATTTTGGAAACAGCTGCCCAAGGGGTTGGCCAGCATGTCCCAACCCTCACATTGCGCGCTGCTATCTGAATACCAAAGATACAAAGATGGTTTAAAGGAGGGGACAAAAGGTTTTGAGACAACTGCTGCTGGGACGAGTGCTTCTAATAGTCATGGGGGCACCCTGAAGAATGCCCTGCTGGCATTAAGATTCACCAAGCAGCAAATACAGAAGAACCTGAGGCCCAGATGTAATGGATGGGCTGCGTGCTCCCCAGCCTTCCTCTGACTAGCATTCAGTCCCTGAAAGCCTCAGTGCACTGAGCAGGGAACACAGCCAGTGGAAATGTGACAGACCTGCTACTTTGCAGCAGCTAACCACGGGATCCACATCCTTTTCTCCAGTTCTCTCACATATCCTCCAAATGAGGCCCCACGTGCCCAAATGGAGGCCGTGGCACAGCCGACTGCCTGTGTTTCTAGCTGACCCTCCTGCCTCAGCGCTGCACAGCCCATCCTCCACCAGGAATGGACATGGTATTATTCTCTTGTAGAATATAGAGTAACTTTTAGTTGGTCAAGGAATTAGTTTAGATTAGCAACATATGTTTTCTTGCAGCATAAAGCTGAGGAAAGTATTTCATCTAGTAACGCCAGTAAAAATCTGAGCAAAGCACTTTTGGGTTCTTTGTTTTTACTGGTAAAAGCCTTAGCAAAGCACTTTTCTCAGTAAAAACTTACTGAAAACCACTCTGTGGTACAAAAATAATTCAGCTCTGGGCAGGAAACAAGACTTCACCACGCTTAACATCCAGCAGACCATAATTAACCTCGACAGGGCTGCCGAAGTCATTGCATCGCCAGCCTGTAACAGCCCATACTCCCAGTACGTGAAAGTAAATGTGAAATCACAGCTGCAGGACCAGCTATCAAAGCATGCCCTTACCTGCTCAGGTGTGTCCAAGGGGCATGCAGGGAGCAGGAGCTGGGAGCTGCTCTCCATGAAACAACTTCGGAGCTGAGTAACACCCAGCTTGCATTCAGAAGCCCAAACTGAGTCTCAGAAGAACAAAAAGACGAGCTGTTTCAGACCCAGCAGTTCTGAGGAGGAGGAGGAAAGGGGCTTTGGGTGCTAAGGAAGGCTGGCACCTGTGAGAAAGGCCAGGCTGTGGCCAGAGGGCTCAGTCCCAGTCATCAGCGCTGCAAGAGTACCAGATTTAACAAACAGAACTTTGCAGAACTACTAGAATGCAAAATATTTGTTTTAAAAGCTTGTTATTTACATAACAACTGCTGCCAGGCTCGTTTTATTGGTCTAAATGCCAGACCACTTAGGGTTCATTTTCCTAAGCTTTTCTCTTCAGCCCTGAGGGCTGGAAATTGGGTACCAAGTAAAGGCAGAAATCACTCACCACATTTTACCTTTTCTTTAACACCCATTGAACCTTATCATGAAGTGTTTGTCAGCCATCGGACTTCTTACAGAGCACGGCACTGCTGAGAGTTGTTGCAAACTCATTTTGTTTTCTGGAGACATTCGTAGAAAGGACAGCTAAGAAAAGGAACTGGTGGCATTTTATCAAACTAAAATAGTGTCACGGCAGGAAAAAAAAAAAGCTCTACTGATGTGAGAGACAACCGCGGACAGGTGCGTGGTATGAAAAAGGATATTTACCTCAAGTTGCAAACTGCCACTATCAAAAACATCTCTTGCAACAGTAATTATTGAGAGGGCAGGTTTTCCATCAAGCCAGAGCTGAAGCTTTTATTAATAGACCTGCATCGTGGCAGTAACAGGGCTTTTATGTGCCTGAATGTTGTGCTCAATCTTTGAGCCTTTAACCTTCACCTTACTCCTTTTTTTTTAAAGCCTTCTCTCCCAGTTCATGCATCTTCTTAAGCTCTCCCCACACAGGCATAGCGATGAGGCCAGGTGAACCTGTGCTGATGCTCCTAACTCATCAAGCCCCCCGTATGGGGACAGAGTCAGGATGCGCCACTCACCTCTGTAATCCTCATCGCCCTTTGTGCAAGGACGGCTAACCTGTGCAGGAAGAGAAATAGATAAAATGAAGGCTTCCCTAAAAATACACTCACGGCTAGATACTCGGAGCTGTAAGAGCTGGCAGAAACTGTGCAGGTGCGGTGTCTGAGCAACGGGTGGGACTGATAAAGAGCAAAATCATTTCGTCTCCTCAGAAACACCGAGATGGCACAGGTCCCCACAACCTCCTCTGTCCCCACAGCATACCCCTGCTCTGCCCAGCTGATCTGGGGCTTCAGCCAGCAGCCGAGACCTCACGGCTGCAGCAGTGCTGGCCGAGAGCAGCCAGGGAGAGCCTCAGACGTGGCAAACACCGACAGCATCACCGCCCAGCAAAGCAGCTTCTGCAGGCGTTCAGAGAACTTCTCTCAGGTGTTGGCTTTGTTGATTTAAATAACCACTCTCTTTCCTAATGCTTGCTCTCAGCTGTTTGGACTCGATGCATCCATTTAAAACTTGGTCAGGAACCAAATTTTAATTTGCCTGTCTCAGGTGAATAACCCCTGCAACACAGAGGAGAGTAGCCACAAGTGCTGGGAGCTGTGTTTGGAATAGGGCTGCCTTTTATTCGCTGTTAATTATACTATTTACCTCAAATCACTACATGTGCTGAGCGTTCTGCCTTCTGTGCTTGCTGCTCAGGGACACTGAGGATTAATTAGTGTTTATGCAGCATTTTGTGTGCTTATTATTATTATTATACCACCAGTACTATTATATTTTTGCAATCTAAGGCCAGTATTGTGCTTTTAAAATGTATTCTGAAACGTCTACCCAGTACAGCTCAATAATTCATTAGAGAAATAAACTAATGAAGGGCTGGTTAGTCAAATAATCATTAGATTTGGTTCTGAGCTTTGTTTTGCCAATGCTCCGACTTCTAAGGGTTTTCTTCTCAGCATGAACTCATTTAAGATTTTAAATGAATTATTTGGTACACTAAAAATTAAACTCCTCGTGAGCTTTAGTACCCTCCCACATCTTGCACAGAAACCGCTGGAATAAATAAGGCATTGCCAAGAGGCAAGTAAACATTCTGCATGAGTAAAAATAGTGGATTTTTTTTGCCTGGTTATTCGAAGACGGGGTTTAGGCTGCAAAGTGACGGCGGTGATTCAGCGGGCAGAGGGGCGGCAGCAGCAGCACCGGGCGTTCAGAGCTGCTCGCCCCAAAGACAGGCGTGCAGGATGCAAAGCAAGCAAAAGGGCATTTTGATCCTTTATGTGAACAAAACAATGCAAATTGGTGAGATTAATAGGCCCCAAAACATTACAAGGTGAATGCCTTTTATGTTCATGAAACTCTTCTATGTTTATTCGTCTAATACAATGGAAATAAAGCTTCAAAGGGCCTTTGATTTAAAAGTGCATTATTGAAGTCAGCCAGCACGATAATAACCATTAGACCGAATTGTTCCATTATGACCCTAACAGCAGAGAATATCTGTACAGCCCCTCGTGTGAGTTGTTGGTGATATAAAATCAGAAATTAAACTAAAGGAAGAAAGAATGTAGGCTAAAAAGAAAAAAAATAAAATGACAAAAAGGTCACAAATGTGTCCACATATAGAATGAGGCTGCCTTACAGAGCAACAAGAGTCGCATCAGCTATAATATTTTGTGATGAATCTAGAACTCAGACTTTACTGTCTGAGAGATTTAAGAAAGTTTGGGGGAGAGCCAACACCACTTTATGGTGCCGGCCCCGAACCACGTTAAGCCAAAAGATGATTTTCAGGCTAATCCGAATCCAAGACACCATGCAAAATGTCGGAGACATTTGAGTCCCTGTCAAACAGAGGGGAAATGTTTGTAATAATCCCCAAGGCTCAAACCACACGTATCCCTCAGCTCTTTTCAGAGGTTATTCCATGCTGCCGTTTCATCTAAAAACCTGATAACACGCCCTTATTCACAAGCTGTTCTCCAGAGACGCTGAACCCACCGGGCTGAGAACACCACCGCAGACCCCGCTGAAACTTTTAAGAGCAGAGGAACATCTCCGCCTTATTTCCTTCCCACCCCACCAACAATAAACATCCCTCCTTTTCTGGAAGGGGCACAAAGAAATGTCCCAAGCATACAGGAAAAGCTGGAAGAGGCTCAGTGGACAGGGGGGCATTGGCTTTGGGTGGGCAAGTACCCAAAGGAAATGCAAAAGCTTCTTCATTTTTAAACCTTCGTTTCATTTTCCCTTCTTTTTAAGTGCTGCATAGCAGAATATAGAGCAAACAAAGCACGTTCCCAGCGATCACAGGGACCAACATTTTCTGTTCCACATTTGCAAGTTTTTAGCCACACTTTCCCCAAGGGCAGATTGTTTTCCATGCAAATTCTTAGAGATGCTCTTATGCTTAATTATTGAATTGGAGAAGCCTTTGTCATCTTGCAGGGATTGTTTTGTTCTTGCTTGTTGCTCACTTTGTGCAATTAGACAACCTGAATTTCTAAGGACCTTTTTTAATCATTTGTACTAAAGATAAAGTAGAGTATAACTTTTCAACTTGCCTATGTTTGAAGTGACATAGACAAGTGAAAGTGGGGCCCTATTGCTAGGTTTCCTGTAACAGCCTTTAAGAAAATTTCAATATGAGGGAAATTGCTGCAGTTTGATTTTTTTTACAGTAAATCAATGCGCTGAATTGTGCCTAAAAAACTTACAAGTGAAACCTGATTAAAAATGATAGCGTAATGCCCCAGCTAGGAAAAAAAAAAACAAAAAAAAACAACAACAACAAAAAAAAAGTGGAAAAGCAAACACAGTGAGCCTTGTACTACTTAGTGAAGAGCAAACTAGCCTGAAAAATAAAGATCATTTTCATCACAAGCTTTGGGCTGCTTGCCCAGGTAGACGAGACCCTTTGTGTGCAGCATGCTTTTTAACTTCACAACGCCCTTTACATTAGCTCCCTCAGATCACCTTCGTGGCTGCCGCGTGTCCCCTGTGGTGGTTCCCAGGAGACACCAATCAGCTGGTCAGGAGGCGACTGTAAGGACGATAATTACCATGTATTACGGTGTGTTAAAGCGCTAATACATGCTGAAACACAAGTTTCCCCGCACGCCCACACCGGCACGGCCGCATTCATCACCGGGCTCTGCCCCTCTCCTCTTCCCGCTCCGCGCAGTGCCACCGCGAGGGGCTTCCTTGCTCTCTCTGCCTCCATAATCAGGGAGATAAAATTGTTATCAGATTAGCCCCAGCAATGAAAAGCACAGTCCCAGATCACACTCGCAGTTAGTTAGCATTTAGATAGGCTGGGACAGGGGTCCGTACAATAGGCATCAAAGCTGAACTCTTGGTGCAGCAAGAGGGATTAATTTCTTTAACCAACATGCCTGATCTGGCCTATCTCATTACCCTGCCTTGTCAGTGTCGATGTTAGATTTGATTGAAGATTATACCATTTAGGCCTTTCCCCTGTTTTCCACAGAAATCAGGCCTATTGAATTGCACATTCTTCCATGGGCCCCTGTCAATACTCAGTGGCCTGAGCCTCTAATTCTGCTTCATTTAAACTTCATCAACTTTTCCAATCAAGTGGAAGGATCTGAAATAGGCTCCGTAAGCAGAAAGGCGCTTTTTCCTTTTGTCAGATAATTTATTCTGTTTTCTCCTTCTCTCCCCCTCACTTCCCCACCTCTTTCTCTTTTTCTTCTTTTCGCTCCCTTTCCCTGATGCTGAAAATGAGATTACAGTATTTAAATGACTATGATAATCAATCGGGGGACCTTGAGCCGAGATTGAGGTTAATTTTTCTTAGCAGAACAAAGAAGCGTGATGCCATCGGGGATTTGAAGGTGCAATCTGTGTTTCATGCCTGTATTCCTCCCTCCCAGTCCGAAACTGCAGTTTTAGTAGTCTTTTCTTGTTACTAACTAGACAGTTGTGATTTTTAACAGAGGCAACCCCTAGGAGAGGAGAAATGTAATTTTGGGCTGATAAATAGCTAACGGCCTTCAATCAACAATTTTAATAGGAAAAAAAAATCACTTACATGATGTGACTGCAGATCTAATGAAAGCGTTATCATTACCTTCTTTATTTTTAAATATGCTAGGAATAATTCTCAGCAATGCTGGAAGTAGCCCTCCCAGCCTGCACAGTGGAGCTGTGAACTTTGAACTGAATGCCCCTTTCATTCAGCCGCCCTTTCTGCTTAGCAGCTTCCTTGGTTGCCTCGAAAAAGTCGAGACTTTCATCATGATTTTACTAATCAGAAACGGAATCGCTTATGTTCCTCTTAAAGCTTGCATTGAAAGGGCTTGTTAAGCCTTTAGACAGTATATTTCTCCCTGTAACACAGCAGCATTCACTCACCTGGCTCTTTCCCTTTTTAGGGAAAGAGAATGAAAAAAATATGGATTTCTTTGCTTCCATCCTAGCTGTCTTGTCAGTGCTGTTTTACATGCTGCCACCCAATGTTATCTTTTATTTGTGTCAGGAGAGAGGATTTGACAAGTTCAGTATACAATGTTCATTTGGCAAGGCAAATTTTTCATACCAATTTTGAGTAGAAAATGAAACCATCTTTCAACAGAATGAGCAACATCATTTTTAGACAGACTTATTATGAGAAGAAGAATTGCAAAACTTTATTTCCCTGCATGATCCCCCGAAAAAAAAATCCAGGAAATGAGACATTTAAACAAAAAATAAATACATGTATGAATGTTTGAGGCCATCAGTTTGTTTTAGAAATAAAAAATAACCACCAGCTGCTGTCAGGTAGCTGTGGCCTCCTTTTTGTTAATCAGATGCTGCTGAAATTGGTTGCATCATAATGTAGCTTTGTTTCAAATCTCTTAAGCTGTCAGAAGACTGGGAAAGGCAGACCGACTTCAGAAGTTTGTCGGCGTTCACCAAGCAAAACAGTCATTAGTCAACAGCAGCGTAGGCTGAGATTTTCAAAGACACCCAGGGCCTGAGCGGGGTAGGGGGCTACGTCTTGCTGAATTTCAAAGGGAGCTGGGTGCTTCGCCTCCCTTGAGAATCCCCATTGTAACTTCTGGTCATACTAAAAACTCTGAACAATCCAATTAACGGAAAAAGCTTGCTATAAATTCAGTTGTCTCCGTTTCCTGCTCTCTCTTGTCTGTGCATCCTGTGTTGCAAGTTACACAGGTACAGCAGCCTCCCTAGGAAGAGGCTCTTCTTTTTTTGTGGTTCTGTTCAGCCCCACCACGATGGGCTCCTGCGCCCTGACAAGGACTCCCTGGTGCAGCTGCATGGCAAGGACCCACAGAAGTTAAAGAAGTATTTGTTAAGGAAGGCCATATGGTAAAAAAAATAATAACGTAAAACCTTCAGTAGGTGATGGAGTTCATTTTAGCATCCAGGATCCCTGCAAGGTTAGGAGGAACAGTCTACGAGCCTTACAGGGTTGTTTGTCTGCCATGTTCTGCAAGTCCACAGGAAATCACAGCCAACAATGGGGTCGGGATGCTCTCTGATGCTCCAGCTACGGCCTTCTGTGAATTTTACCCACAGCAAAGCAGCAGCACCTCCAAGATGCCCATTCAACCCCACAGACTTCAAGAAGCTGTGTCTTGGGGCAGTGGTTTGCTGTGATAGTCTCTCTTTAAGCAAATGTTGCCTCACCATGGGGAAATTAAAACTCCATTAGATGTTGCCACGTTGTAGAGCAGACCCCATTACAGCGGTCGCGTTGCAATTAATTGGTTTCTTCTGATACTGCTTAATTCTGGGAAGGCATGGATAGAAGGGAAGGACGAGGCTGATCTAAACAATAATTTCCTAAAATGATATAATCCAAATAAACTAATGAAGTGATTACATAGTTATTAATCTAAATATAAGGAAGAGTCAAAAGAAAATATTGGGCATATAACAATTTAGAAAATACAGTAGACTTAATGCCATTCTGGTTAGAGTCATCGTGAGGCAATCAGCATTTGTGCTTCGGGATGGAGGATGGTTTAGCAGATTAATTACATTTCTTGCAAAAAAAAAAAAATGCCAAAGCATCCTATCTTCTGTTGGCTCCATGGTTCATACTGCTTAACTTTTCAACACGTAGATAGAAGGGGCTCTGCACACATGGCACTGCAGGTTTATGGGGTGGGTTTTTAATTAAGGTTACTGTTGGAGTAGGAAATGTAGAGCTAAGCGATCCCAGATAGTGACTCCCTTACATGCAGATAGAATAATTATTAATTTGGAGCTACTGTGGCCCAGGAAGGGCCCTCCATGCAGGCAGTCACTCTGCAGAGAGGCAACAGGGAGCTGCGTGCTCGGGCACCCACTGCACCAGCACCTTGGGTGCTGCAGGGCTCCTTTGAGCTGTTCAGCGTCCCCCACCTGCTGCCCTGCTCCCATGCAGCTCTTCTGTGCAAAGCTCATCTGCTCACATTATGAGGGAGAGAAAGTATTTGGCTTCTGGAGAATAAATAACTAGGCCTTATAAGTCATTAAAAATGTATTATAAGAAAAATACAGCGAGGCTATAAATAGAAAACAAAGCAACTTGTACATAAACTTTTCAAAGCAACTTGTACATAAACTTTTACAAGGACTGTTACTCAGACTATCGTCACTGCCTGTTTTTAAGGGAGTTTAGTATCTGTGATCTCCAGACTGATATCCCTTGGAAATTTGGTTCTCCAGAATGGGCACTGGAAGTGCATTGGCCTCGGAAGCCTCCCCCGTTTTGACGAGGAGCATTTAGTGACAGCATCTCCACTCTGTGACCTGCTCAGCCTGTCCTCAGAGCCTACCACAGTGAGTGGAGGTGAGCTGAGATTGGTACAGAGGGGCTGAGCAGTCACACACTCACACTTAGTTTTTTTTCCATTTTTAAAGTGGAAATGTTTTACTTATTTCATCTTCATTTACACAACTGCATTGTTGGAAATCTGACACATAGCAGTTACTTCCATAAGAGATATCACCTCTCCCTGCAAACCTCCCCAGGTACAGTTCTTGACTTAACATGATATGAACTCTGTGTAGCAGCACATTAATCATTCACCAATGCATCAGTAGTCTTTTTTTGTTATTCAAACAGTAGTCGCTGTAGGTAAAGTCAAGTTTACCTAGTCATTTTTAAACCCTTCTTGAGGAGTACGCCTACTTTTTCAAACAGTATCTCCACCTTCTTCTTAATGCTCCAACTGAAGTCAAGACTATCTTGATTTCAGGGAGAGACAAACTATACTTTGTGTTTTTAGACTTGAAGGTTAAGAGTTTTTGTCCTCTGGCCTGGTGTAGCCTGGTGTACCTTGGCACCCAGCAGCAAAGAGGATAGCTCAGACTTTCAGACATCTTCAGCTGTCTGATGTTATAACTGAAAAATTAAATACTCCCCGTGGTCTCAACAAATGGACACTGAAACCCCATGGCAGAGTACTTGGAGTGCTTAAACTCCCACAGGTAGCTAATAGGTCACTCTAAGGGAAAGACTGGGTTGCCTTTGCTGGGCAGCGATGAACAATTAGAGATCACAGCACACAGGTGTGCCAAAGTGTCCCTGTTTACATATTCAGGTCAGGGAAAGTAGGCCACAGATCTAGGTAGCAAATCCTAATAGTCTTAATTGTGGGGTCTTGGTAAGGAGGAGGTTTTGTGCAACTTACGTTTTAAGAAATGTGATGTTTTAGGAAATGTGGGTCTTGCTTTGGCAAAAACATGAAATTCAGCAAGCAATGGTTGGAAAAAGCAATTTGCTCTTCACAAAACTTGGGTGCTTGTTTTCTTTTTCACCTAAACTCACAGGAACAGCTTTCTAAAACGCTCCACCAGCCTCCCACAGGAGGGGTCTGGTCCCTCACCTCCCTTCTGCAAGGCTGTCAGCGTGCAGCAGTTCCTTAATTTGAGAACTTAACAAGTAATTCCAAATTGGGACATCAGAAAACCTGCAATCCTATCTACCGTGTCTATCCTGTCAGATGTGGCTCTGTGCTTTCACTGCCCTGAAAACAAAGGGGAAGAAAGTTGCACACATGGTATCCTCGACTAGAAAGGGCTTTGCCGTAAGAGGAGATTGAGTTGTTTCATAAAGCCCAATATTACGCTTGAATTATGCCTGAATAAGGAGAAAGGACACTGTTAAAGAGCCCTAAACATTGACCATAGTGGATCTTCTTTCTTCCAAACCTTTTGGTGGTGGTGGTTGGGGCTGTTAATGATTTGGTATTGTATTTATAAGCTGGCAGGGTAATCCAGAGAGCAGCAGGAGGGGCAGTTGCCTTAAATAAAGCTTTACAATGCTGCTAATTAAAATGATCCTTCCTCTCCCTGTGATGACTAATGAGACAGAAAGAAGGACTGGGGAGGGTTAATGAAAATGTTGCCATAAGATTCCCTATTTTTAATTGGCCTTTTTAATGTTTTAATCTCCTTTATGGTGTGGGGGTGGAGATGGAGAAATTTTCTTTCAAGCTCTCTCGTACCAAGCCCGATAAGATTGTAATGCATGGCTTTTGAAATGTGCCTTTTTTTTTTTTTTTTTTTTGATATATTGAGAACCTAAGTCTGAGCCGGAGTGTGTGAATGTCTTGAGATGGAAGAACCAATTTTGGACTTAACTGAGAACAGAAACAAGAAATGTGAAATCTGATTTTAAGCTCAGCTTCCAAAACTCCAAGGGAGCATTCGTACCCTGAGGACTAAGGCTAAGATCTATTGTGAAGGATTGGCACTGATGCTCAATAGTATTTAGAGCTTTAGGTCATGATGCTCTGTTAAATGCAATATTTATCCCATGAGCATGTCACAGTTCACCTCAGATGTCAAGAATTCAATTAATATTCTATTTAATAGAACACACCATGACCTAACCTTTTAATACTCTTAGTGAGTCTGAGCCCTCCTTATTAGTGTCACTCTCTAACTTTCCTTCTCAGCTGATGCATCAAACAACAACTGGGATGGGGAAATTGGGAGCAACGAGAGGGGAGAAGAGATTTAAATTACTTTTGGACCTCACTGTGAGGATTCAGTAGCTTTATCCCCTGTAAAACTCAGTTCACAGGGGGTTAGCACACCCTGCTTTTCCCATTTTTATGGGGCTGATACCTTCTGAGTTTCAGCTTGCTATTGATGTAAATCACAAAAGGCACCACCAAATTTTTCATGGTTGGAGTTGGTCTGCTTTTTCATTGAAACAGCATTTGTCCTTCCTCACACCACATTATCCAACTCAGGGTGAAAGGAAACCGTTCATGTGAGTAACACCTGCAGGATTAAAACTTGGGCTTGAAACTTCATCTGTTCTGGGGTGGTGGGTTCTCTGTACACAGATTTTGGAACCACCACCGCAGAAGTTTCCCTGTATTGCATCTGAAAATAGTCTCTGAAGGTGGGGTCCCATGAATGCATTGTTTTTTTGAGAACAGACTAGGAAATCATGGGACTCCTTCTAGCCTTAAGTCTACGAATAAACAGAACTGCCCTCTCTCACACGGCACTAGCAGCAATGCCACAGCAGCCCAGCTTGACAATTTTGTGCTGATTCAGATCAGAGACATAGAACTGAACATTTTGCCATCTTTTTGTCAGCTCTGAGGTCTATGGAGGAGAAAAAACACACACAAAAATAACAGTAAATTGTGTATTTCATATTATGTGAAGTAGAAGACAAGCTTAGCAAGCTGATGTTTTGTGTATAGTTTTTTTAAAGAACAGAAATCCTTTTAAAAAGTCCTAAACTGGATCTGCTTCATCCCAATGCTCTTTTTGTGCAACACTTCTGTGACACATCAGAAATGGAAAGAGACTGAAAGCAGATAAGAATTTTAAATTGTTCTGTATCGTGTAGCCTTTATAGTTTGAGAAGCAGCTAAATAACACAGGATTTTGTTTAAGGCAGCATTTCCATGACTTCGGTGAGGTTAGCACAGCTGAGAACACCTGCCTGCAGGTGGGAGGGGGCCACAATATTCCCAACAAATCTTCCTGAAGTCACAGGTGTGGTAAGATCAACCAATAAATACAGCCTCTGTACCACAGCTCCTTAGAGTGGGAGGAAGAACAGACATTGTGCCAGATATTTTCATGCAACTGTATTCATTACTTATGCAGAAGAAGAGATATTTCAGGGAAACAGAGCTGAACCATGAGTGACAAGGTATCTTTCCAGAGCACAGGGTGCAGGAAAATTGCACTGAGGTTGACAGGTTTTTAATGTAGAGTCTCTATTTCACTGAATTACTGCATGTTGGCATTTCAAAAGTACAAGATGACCCATTTATTAGCTGTGAATCAAACAGAAATTACATGCTAGAAAATAAAAAAGTTGTATGTTTCTTCCAGCTGGTAAGATGCTTATCCTACAGAAATAACATATACATAAAACCTGCAAACAAAGGATCATCAATCACAAGGCACTAAATTTAACGTTGTAGGACCTATATTCATCTTGTAATACTGCAATCGTATGTGCTTGTTTCCTTACATGTGATGTACTATTAAATGTATGTCATAATACTTTAAATTTCACTGTCCTTGCTCCGCTTAGGCTCCTATCATCCTCTTCCCTTTTGTAGAGGAAAACAGTGGCTTGGAAACTTGGTTTCAACAGTAGTGAGCATCACAGAGCATCACAAAATGGCCTGCTGAGATGAAGCTCTCCTTATTCCTAGCTGGCCTCTCCAAGCAAGTCCCCTCTCCACATACAGGCTGGGGTCAGACGTCCCCAGTCTGAGGATGCCAGATTGTCCAAGGCAGAGGCACTCCTGTCTCTCAGTACAAGCCACGCACCTTTTAACTCTCAAAAATCTTAGCCAAGCTCAAACAAGAGCTGCCCAGTATCACTGGTAGTGTGGAACACAGCAAATTAGGAAATAAGAATGTAATTGCTGTGACAAGCAGCAATGAGCTGTTTTATGCACTATGAAGCATCTGCCTTGCTGTGGCCCTTGATCTTCCAAATCCAGTCCTCTTGGAAAACACAGCCACAAATTGTTGATATAGAGGAGCCCCTACAACACGTGGAAAAGGCAGGTGAATGTCACCCATCTAATGTCTCTCAAACAAACATGGATATGATTTTATGGTCCAGCTAAATCTACACAACCCCCCTGGAAATGTAATTGTTATTCATTTGATGATAACGCCATATTTCACTATTTCATTAGAGATGGCATTATCCCATTGGCTTCCAGTCAATCCTGTAGGTCAGCTATAGCAAGTGGATCTCAGAGCCCCAGTTCAGCAAGTCTTTCACATTCCACCATTAGGAAAGCAGCGGTTGCTCAGAGAAAAGCGTGCAGTTTACTGCTGTCTTAAAAAGATAAGAGACACAGCCAGTCCTGGGGCTTGTCTGTGGTAATGTAAAATAGTTGAAGTTTACTCACAGCTTCCAATACAGGGTAACCACGGGTTTCTTTTATGAAAAAAGCCATATATCAATATACCATAGACACTAAGCACTGCGTATTATGCATAACTCTGAGCCTGAAAGGCGGTGTCCTATCTTGGCCCCCCTTTTCCTTCCCCACTTACAAGCACATAGTGCCAGAACTTCATGTAGAAGGTAAACGACTACTGAACTAAATGCTAGAAACTGCCCAGGCCACACAGAAGGAACATTACTACAAGGCAGAGGCAAAAACAAGAGGAAAAGGAGTCAAAAGAACAACCCAAGGAGCAACCATGCACTTGGCCAGAGAAGCAAATACCCCATTCTGAAGGGAAACTCTTACAAAACACAGCTTGTCCTTTGAGGAGGAGTTCTGGTTTCAATGGGAATTCTGTTATTTATGATCTTAACAAAGGCCCAGGAAAAAAAAAAAAAAAAGCTACAGATCTTTGGATTTGGCAACTAACATTCAAGTGAAGGTGGGATGTGTTCCTGCCTTCTCTTCCTTCGTGTTCTTACATAACCACTTTAAGGAATAAGTTGCAGGAACAAGTGTCCAAGCCCAAACCTGAAGCTATATTAAGTATCACTTTATGAATTATTTCATACATATTTTATCTCAAATAATTTTATTTACTTATTATTCACTCTAAGTATTACAACCTTCAACATGAAAGCTAATCTCTACACAAGAATGGCCAACACATGAAATATGAAAGCATGGAAAATCAAGAGACACAGAAACGCACAGGTACTACAGGTATGCAAGAGTATAGAAGTAACAATCTGAAGTAGAGATTGGTGCATATCACCAGCTGTCTCTGAAGATGAAAATCTGCAGTATCACAACAAGAAGGTGCCCTCATTTCCTTCCTTAGGCAATCCCTCTCGTTCCCCCACTCTCTGTAGCAACAGCACAAAGTCTTGGTGTCTTACTGCGTGGCCTGGGTGTTGTTCTCCCGGTCAGAGCAGCAGGCTTCGCAGGAAAGATGAAATGATTGCTGACTCTTTTCTTCTCATTAAGTTTGTGTTGTGGACCATTGAGGTTTTTCTGGGTTTGTCTTCTGTACTCTTGCTTTGAGAATCCCCAGTATTCATAAAAGTGAAGCCAGCTAAACCTCCACATCTCTTATATTGCTTAGAGAAGTCCTCTGTGATTTGTTATCACATATGCATCATCGTCTTTTTAAAAAACAAACTAGAAAGCACAAATTGGCAATGTAGAAAGAAGATTACTGCTAGGCCTCTCCTTAGACCTGGCATTTACCGTACCCAAAGCCATTCTGGTCCAGCAGCCTCCTTTCAGCCAGAATCAGGGGTCCAGTACACCTGGCCCAGAGCACCAAACATCCCAATTTTATCATAACCTAATAGGTATTTGACTCCTGTCCTGAGAAGAGCAATGAGCAATAACCTTCCAGTACAGTTATTGTTTCTGCTATTCCATCCATCCAAGTAGCAAGGAAGAGGAGGATGCCATTAAGAACTGCTGGTCCAGCTAAATACCCCAGAAGGAAATGGAGAAGAAAAAATATCACAAAATTCCTACTGGCTCATCTGAAACCCATTAGCAGAGGCACAAGGAGAACTTTATAACTGTATTTTTGGCTGCACCACTTTGCCCTTCTGGGACTGCAAAGCAGTGTCTTTCACCAACCTTAAATTCCCTTCAGCCTTGCAATTAATCATTACCACAAGGATATATGTATTCTATCAATACAATTTTCACACTTGTCACTATAGTAGCTGCTTCCCCAGAATAGCTGGATAAAAAGTATTTAAAATGCATGTTGGTTCACGTATATTTAAAATAGAAGCAGGGCAGTTATTTCACATCTACACGTTCATTTATTCAGAGTTAACGTATAGGATCTTCTGGAAGAAAAAAAATCAATACATTTAAAATATTTAATTGACCACTTGATATTATTCCAGTCCCTCTGTGTTGAATCCTGAATGGCAAAACTTAACACGATTCTTTTTTCCTTGAATTATCCTCCTGCTCTTGCATATATACAAGCTATGTGCTGTAATGCAAGGCTCATACATTTGTCTTTGTAATTTATCTCATTTCCTTTGGAATGGTGTCCCTCAGTGGCTCAGAGAAAGTGGAGCGGTTGTTTTAATAGATTTGAGTTTTATCTGCCTCTCTATTTGCAGCAGGGCATAATAATAATAAATTATGATACTAATAAGTAGGTTGTGCAGAATGGACTACAGTGGTACCACTTCCCTCCCCCTCCAAAAAAGTAATTTATGGGTACATTCTTGTGACTTTAGGGGTGTAATAAATTATCAGGGTTCGTTTTTCCATCCAATTTGAGGCAGTGCAGCTGTGTTTTGCAAGCAATAAACTCTCTTGTTGTATTTCTTAGCTAAGCACTGAAAAACACAGTGTGATTTTTTTTCCCTCCCTTCCCAATTATTGTTGCAACGCCTGGTAGCTTCTCTGTAGTTAAGGGTTTGCCAGTGCTTCTCTATTATAAACCTCTATTTCCAACAGCCTATAACTTTGGTCTTTTAAATCAGAGTGCTAGAACTTGGTGTACATCTCTGTCAATCTATACAATTTTTTAACCGAGAAAAAAATACAAGATCTTTAAGGAGCCCATGCTGGAGCCACGTCTGAAAGTCAGAAACACACAAATATGAGTGGCTGGTAATGCTTGGATACCTCTTCAGCTCCTGAAAAGCCCATGAGTGCCTCTTATTTTGGACACATCTTGGGGCTGTGTTCATTCCGTAATCAATTATATTTTTGACTTTGGACAAGAAGGGTAGCACTGCCTGCCACTTTGCTGCTGGAGGTGATCAGCTATGAGTCAGCCACTTGCAGAATTTCCCCCCTGAAAGGTGATGCCCCGCCATCGTGTGCTGACCCATAGGCTCAGCATGCTGAAAATACGGAAAGTTTAAACGAAACAGCACAGGGCCCCTTTCCAAGCACCAGCTTGCAGTCTTTGCAACTAGCCAACCGTATTGACCAAAACACGGTCACAGGGTCTCTGAATTCAGGCAGGGGTTAAGAGCCTTTGTGGACCAGGTTCCCTCTCCCAGTCCCTGCCCTGTCTGCATTCAGCCTGACATGAGCAAGGGTCAAAAAACACGGGGGGGGGGGGGGGGGGGGAGTGTTAGAAAAAAAAAAAAAAAAACAACAAACCCCCCCACAAAAAAAAAACAAACGAGGACCCACACTCCTCTCAACAAAAAAAACTTTC
>NC_048909.1:7204602-7246457 GCF_011077185.1 Oxyura jamaicensis
CCAATGTGAGAATATAAAATAACAACACTAGAACTGCACCATCTCTCTACTGCAACCTTGGAGACCCAGTGCTGGAAAGTAAAATACATTTCCCAGCTTTGCTAGAAAATAGGATTTTCAATCCCTTCTACAAAACTTTACTGAACAGAAAACTGATTTTCCAGTGTGACTTTGTACAGGTACAGTTGCATCCTGTTTATGTCATGCAGGCACTGCTCTGCAATAGGGCACCAAGAACCTTCTAGCACAAGCAAGTGAACCAAGATTGGAGTAGATATTCTGGGTTTGTAAGGTGCTCTCGAGAGGACAGCACACCAGGAAAAGAGCAGCTTGCAGCCCCTTTGTGCAGCCTGCTGTTCCAGCCTGCCACATCAGGCCTTACCGCACTGCTAGGCTAATGCTTCTGCTAAAGCAGCCTTCTACGTGATCAGCAATTAAGCTGTGAAGTCAGCCCCTTAATATTATGTTAACATAGTTCAGTATATTAAATGTAAAACAAGTCATAATTTTTAAAGGTACCTTGGCTTACTGAGTTTAAATGAAGGCAGCAGTAGGACTATCACAGCCATATGCAAATCATCTGCATTTTAAAGCTAACAATAGATTTTGCTTTATTGTTTTGGCATTTAACGAGTGGGAAAATAATAAATTAAGCCACATGGGGAATCCCTGGTGCTTTTACAAACTGAAGCAGTGCCCATTTGGAGGAAGAAAATTCCCCATTTTTCTCCCTAGCTGCATTTCTCTTAACCCACCACCTTATTAAAGCTTATAGGGCAAAATTCTCCTCTCATATTCCTCTGGCAGCTCTTAGTCCACATTCGGCTCTCCCTACCTCCTAGCTGTCTTTCATCTTGCGAGCTTTCTCTGCAGACAGGGAACAGAAGAAGAGTAAAGACTGGCTAGGCCATAGGGAGTCAGAAGAAAGATGCTGTCATAGCTTTAGGATGGTTACAATAGCTGTTAGAGCACGGACAGCTTTTTCTGCCTGTTGTAACTGGGAATGCACTTCGCAGCTACCAGTGCAAAGTCTAGGGAAGATGCAGCTGCATTATAGACTCTGGTCAGAATGAAACAGGATCCAGGCAGTGAAAACAAGACTTTATCTGCCTGGTGTGCCACCGTGCCAGGCTCCAGCCTCATGGCTCAGTGGAGCAGCATTTGCTTGGGGCTGTGTAGCAAAAAGGAGGAAGGGAGCAAGTGTCTTAATAAGATGACCTCTGGTTTGAAATATTTTTGAGTATGGTGTTAAATTGCATCACAGAGGGCTGTAAGCAAAAATCAAGAGCAGTATTTTCACATTAACTCAGCTCTTACTGATCAGAGCCTTGAGCCAAAAGTCAGTCTCAGCTGTGCAGATGTGGGTCATCTCATGCTGATTTAATGGGCCAACGCTGAACTTGCCAATAGCAGCATTTAGCTCACTTATTGGTAGTCATGAAGCGTAGCTGAAAGCAGATCACATCATGGATGTTCACTCCTAAACTCCATCCTAGGCATTTCTTCTCCAGGACACATTTTTGCAAGTCACCAGAAGGAAAATACACCTCATTGCCCATGTCATTCCTGGGTGAACAAGTGCAGTTTCCTTGTGCAGAGCAGTCACACTAGCCCATTTAATACGTGCTTGCTTCCCCTGTTATCTGCGAGAAGTATCAATTATACATGGCCGTGAACATATCCCTGCACCTGTTTTCCCCCAGGAACACTGCTTTACCAGCACCAAAGGATACAACAGAAATCAGGAACCAAGGTAAAACAGCCAGCCTAAAGTTAACACAACACTGCAGCATTAACTGGCAACAGGAAATTGCCACAGAAATTTAAAAAAAAAAAAAAAAAAAAGCAATAGGAATGTAGAGAAAATACTTTGAACAGAAACCTGCAAGCCTCGTAAGTTTTGAGCATACCTAAGGACAATTCAGCAGCTTCTATCTCCTGGCTCTGTACAGTCTTTTACAAAAGCCCCTGCAGTCTTACCACACACGTCTGTTTTCCACCAAATCTCTTGTTTAGGCTATTCAGTGCATTTCATCTACTGTGTGTAACATTTGCACTTATATACACATCATGTGCGGAAATTGTAGATATAAGGTTCGTGCAGCACTTAATATATAAAGTGCTGCACAAGTACTGAGGATTATGGTTGTTTTCATAATTCTCCACCACTGCCTATGTCTGAAGTCAGGGATGTCTGGTGGCTGAAGCAGACAAGCAGAACACACGCAAAAGCCCAATTAGCTTCCTATCTCAAAAGCTCTTACAAACACTAATGCATTAATCATTGTAAAACTAGGATGAGCGTGGGTCTGAACTCCTGGCTCAATTCCATCAGGACGCAATTCAACTGATACTGAGAATTACACTTGAAATTTCATCTGTTTATCCCCAGTGCACAACAGAGGAAGCCAAAACAAAGGCTGAGCACCTCACTGGCTGCCCCAGTCCCAGCCCACGATGTCCCTTTGTAAAACCCAGATCAGGATCAAGCACATCCCAGGCTGAGGTCCAGCCAAGCATCGATTCCCCACACGGTGCTTTCTGACCTCTTAGAAAATTCAGAGACTGTTCAAAACATAGGTCTAAAAATGACTAGACATGGAAGAGCTAAACAGCAAGAAGTGCTTGGTTCTGTAAGAGATGCACAAACACACAAAAGCAAGCTGGCTTTAGAAAGACCTAGTCAGATTACTTGAATGGCTCTTAAAATGGATTAAAACACAGATTCCCCTATTATTTTTCAATAATAGAAGTGCAGCACAGAACAACTCACTAGTGCCACAAACTACTTTTTCATTTCTGTTTTTGTTTCATGCTTCAATATCTTCTTCCAGCTGCTCATGTCTCCTTTTCCTTCTCCTCACTTTGATCTATTAGTTTTCCACAGAAATGGGGTTTATAAATCATTGTAATGCAGCCCTGGGAAAGACGGTGCTTAGTGCAGGGAGAAATACATTGCAGCTAACAGCCACGGCAGGGAGGAAAACTCTCACCTCGTAGTGGGGCTTTGGCGACAGGTTACTGATGGCGCTGGGTTATTTTATGTCTGCATTCGTGCCATCAGGGGCAAGGCCGCAGGGAGCGCTGCCTGTACCCCCTCTGCAATATTTCAAGCTTCCTTCTGCAGGCAAAAACAAACTGCTCAGGGGCTCACAAGGGAAGCAAGGGGAGGAAAAATTGCCTGCAGAAGGGGAGGGGAGGCAGGACAGGTGGGATGGATCACTTATTGCCTGCTTTTGCACCACTGCATTTTTTTTTTTGAGACATTTGTCTAACACACTTTGCAAAGATGCAGATTGGCAGCAGCAGCGGGATCCAGCTCTCGTATGAACATTTCCACCCTGTGATGCCAAAGCCTGTGTGTTTCCAGCTTGCACTTAGACAACTTTGTTGCTGGAGGCCCCTGGTCATGGCCAACCCCAGCATCACTGCACATTGAGGGCAGGTTGCACCACAGGATCCCCCTCAGGTGCTGCCCCAGATTGAGCCCCATGAGAACCAGTACTGCCACACCATCTCACGGCAAAGTCATTTTGTATTTGAGCCTTAAGGACTGGGCTGTTTTCTAGTCAGGCTTTTAAACATTGGCTACATCAATTAAAAAAAATAAAGTATGAAGCTAAGAGCAGTGCAAGGCTGGGCAGCAGGTCACCAATCTCAGAACAGTCCTACCACATCATGTTGGTTAAAGGGCTGCTGTAGTATTTGTGGCACAACACCAGCCTGGCACCTGTGGCACAAAGCCAGCCTGGGGTGAAAGTCTGAGCATCCCCCCAGCAAGGGGAAGTGCCCTGAACCCCCTCCCAGGAACAAGCATTAGCCTTAAATGCAGAAAACCCAACATTAACTATGGCCAGAGAGACAAACCTCTGCAAGCAGAGATTTAGGTACTTATCTCCTGCCCTGGGGTGCAGGATGGATTAGAGGAACCTATTGCCAGCCCTATTTGATTAGGAAGGAAATCTTCATAACCTCCTAAGAGCAGCACAATCACATACAAGCTAGGAGCTCTTTTAAGCACTTACTGTGTTTTTAGGATCACCAGCTCCTAATAAGACCACCCCAGGCATATACGCCATCCTTTAGTTTTGAAAGCACACAAAAGAGACACCATGCTGGAATCTTACCTATATCTTTAACAAAGCATTACCCCCTCCTCACCCTCTTCCCCATAATTGCCTTGTTATTGTCATTGGTGCCATTGTTCATTGGCTCGGCCGTAGAGAGGCCCGAGGGAGCAGTTCTGCCTTAGCTAAACCAATATCTCCTGCAATAACCCCCTGCAGTTTCCCCTTTGCTATCCCATGTTGAATAAATCCTCCATCTCTGTTTGCTGAATGATCATAAAGATATGATTGAAGTTTCAGATTTATGGTTTCCTTCGAGTTGAGGAGCAACTCCAATAATGCCAGAGCCTGTTTGCTGACTGCTTTTGACAGGATACACGTAAAGGGAGATTTGTAAGAGCAGAAACATGAATGCAGATATTAAAGCGGGGGCATTTTCTAGACACACAGCAGACTCCTACAGTCACACATGGGGGCTGGATTTTCATACGCTTGCAGAGCATCCTGCCATGCAGGGACCTCACCGCCACTCACGGGCACCCTGCAAGGCAGGGCGTGCGCACAATATTTTACTCTAACAGCAAATCTGTCTCCAGTAACCACTCAAGGGACCCACAAGAATTGGTTGCCTAGTAAAGGAGGATCCTAACTAAACATCTAACACAATCGTACTGGAACCTACTCTAAAGTTCTCTCGCACCCTTCAGCAATTGTATACGAAGACAGTCCTTGCTGACAGCTTTCTAAATATCTCGGCTTCTCTCCTGACTGCGTTAGCACAATCATCTGGATGCTCTTTGGGGGGCACCAAAAAACCCTCTTGCTCCTCCGGGAGGACATTCCAGCCATTTCTTCCGATTAAAGCACCAGCAAACAAAACAGCAGCCAAAGTGGCATTCTGCTTTCAGGGAAAAGACAGCTGCCTGTTGAGGACAGTGCTGCCGCTTACCCTTTGAGGCAAGCGCCTCAAAGAACCAGGGGTTCTGGTGCACGGTGGTCAGCCTTGAGGTGGGGATGGTTACTGCCTTCCCCTTCCTCCACGTGCTGTCGCTTTGGCTTAGTCTTGAAACCCTTCTCTTTCCCCACCACCCCTTCCCAGCAGCATTGAGCCGTCTGTCACACAGCTGTATGCCAGGAACTGCACATTGTGGGGCACATCAATACTCAAATTCAGGTTAATAGTTGTTTTTATGACTAAAACACCACTAAGAAACCGAAGTTTGTGACTTTGACAACAGAAATCTGCACAGACCATCCCAAGTACATTTTCTCTGGCCCTGTGGCCGTAGCATATCTTCTTTTCCCTGATCCACAGCCATTTACGTTCATTCTATTTCAACACAAACCTATAAAGCTTACAGCATGATGCAGCCCTAAATTAAATGCATTTTAACATCCCTACATAACAAGGGAGTCTTTGCTCTTTTAAATTAACACATGTAGCTGGGAAGGGATCTTCCTTCGGAGATTTATTCCACTTCATTTGGAGACAGACAACCCCACCTCATTCCACCTTTCTCTGAAAGCAAAGATTATTTTGTGTTATAATGAGGAATTTGTAATAACGAGAGCATTGTGCGTTACACTAGCTACGAAGCTAACAACAGAAAAGAAGACTTCTGTGAGCGGCAGTGTTTGTGTGATGTATGGTAATATTTTTCCTCAGTGCATTACAAAAGAAAAGCAAGATAAAAATATCTTCCATTTTCTCCCTAATTTGTAGTTTTCTGGTGTTAGCAAGGCTTATAAGACACATGCTCCCAATTAGCTGCTCCTCTTAATTTAAATGCTTCATAAATTATCTCCTGCGCTTGTGGATTATCACTTCATAATGCGAGTTAGCATTTAAATAAATAGCTGCGATGTAGGAAATTAGAGAGGTTTACAGTCTGAGGCAGCAGCATAATGAAGGGAAATACCACAGCAGCTGAACAGGGGTTGGGAGAGATGTGATGAGACAGATTTTTGCCTTTACCTTTTAGCAACCAAATTTGGACTGCAGCAGTGAAAATATGGGTCAGAACTCCAGCAGAGCAGGATCCTTTTGTAATGGCTGAGTAAGAAGGGAACATAGAGAATTCTTAAGCACATAAAACATCTGATTTAGCAAATATGGTGCAATTATGAAGTGAATTTTCAGAGCCAACTCTTTCTTGCCTCACAAGAGTAGCCCCTTTGAAAG
Source organism: Oxyura jamaicensis (assembly GCF_011077185.1). Lineage (NCBI taxonomy): Eukaryota > Metazoa > Chordata > Aves > Anseriformes > Anatidae > Oxyura > Oxyura jamaicensis. Next base: position 7,210,852 of record NC_048909.1, read on the forward strand.
TAATTGGGCTACTTGTGTACATCGCCTGAGCCATATCTGACCCTTTATGTTGCAGCCTTGCAAAAAAGTACAGGACTGAGGAGAAAAAAACAGCAGAGATGGTATTGAGAAGATTTGGTGGGGAAAGCTGTCAAGGAATCAGATATAGGATTAAAGGGAATTTTGTGAAGATCCATGTATATCAAAGATGAACATTAATTTGTAAGCCAAACAACTTTTGCTATATTTTTAGTGCCATTGATAAGACCAGTCTATGGGCAACAATAACTCCTTAACCAGCAGCAAGTTTCCAGTGCTGCTTCAGCTTAGTTTGACTGTTATTGTCATAAATGGAGAAAATTAGGAACCTGGGCAGGATTAGGAATCAGGGCAAGAAAACTCATGACAACTCCTTAGGGTGCTAGGGCTCTCACCAGCATTTTCTGGCCTTGCCTTTGGTGTCACTGCTTTTCCTGCCACAAGAGAAAACTCTGGCCAAGATCCTACCAGCAGCCGATCATACTTGACTGCCATTGACTTCACTGGGAGCTGAAGACCTTGAGGCACTCATGGGCTCAGGACCCTGTGGTATTTGTCATGCAGAGAGCCCAAGGTTGAACGCTGCAGCTCTTGGGAAGTTGAGCTATTACAGCTCCCTGCTTGCTCACACGCAAGTCCCAGTGTGTCAGAATCATGGATATTTTTTCAAAAACACATGAAAATCATAGAAGCCTTGACAGCCTTGACCAAAGTCCAGCCTTAGGCAGGAGTAAAGTTATTAGCTACCTTATTTCCCAGAGAAAGAGTCTGACACATTAGAATTTCACAGTAACTGGCTGTAAGTGTAATGGGCAGGGTGTGATTTTGCTCGCTAGGTTTTGCGGTTTAATTTCAGCATGTTGAATACATTTTGCTGTAGGACAGAGCAAATGACTTGGGCAGATTCTTGCAGTAGCACAAGACCCTCCGTGCTTAATGGGAGCTCTGTCTAACTGACAGCACAATTTGGGTCTTCATTGTATTTAATATACTTCAAGAGTGGGGGTCAAATTGTCTCATCATCTACATCCGTACAACCCTGCTAATCCCAGGAGAGCTGTGGAGACAAAGCTCAGGTCAACTTGTAACTGACTCAATTTTCTCTGCTTAGCACCTTTAAACTAATTTTTTCTAGCAGTGTGCTCAAAATGCTCTTGGTTACAATTCACATTCTTCCCAAGTCGACAGGACTGAACATGAGCAACTGAAAATTGTTGTATGGAGATTTGTGCCAGGGTCCCTCGGGACATATTGGTGGAATCTGTGGTCACCACTCTGACAAAACACAGTTTACCCTGCAAGGAGTTTGCGTCAGCAGAGCAACATCCCTGTTTCATCCTCTGGTTTTCTATTTGAGCATGCAATGTTCAGAAAGTGAAGGGGCTCATCCCACTCCAACCAAAACCTGAAAGTTTCCAGGAGCTCTTCATGCCTTAAAGTTTCCAGGCAATAAAAGGCAACGGGCCAAACCGTAGCCATGCTCACAACAGCTCTGCCTTTGTAGCATATTTGCCTCTTTATTACCTTTAGTGTCTTCTGCAACAAACAGTGGATGGGCACAAGTTCTACTGCTGTGCCTAGAGCCTGACAAGCCCCTATTTTGCTGCAATATGAAGACACAAACCAACTCTTCACTCTGAGCTGCAAGTGCTCTTCAGACCTCAGAAAAGCCTACCAAATGCTTTGGGCACTGTAGACAGGAGACAGGGCTGGAAAGCCAGGGACTCAGCCCTTCAGTGAGATGGTGCCACTTTTTACTGAATCACCTTTTCTTCTAAAAGGGCGTTTTAAATAATAAAATTGGAAGCTGCTGCATATATCTTTCCAACTGATCTACTAATCATATTTCTTCAAATTTTATATCCCTGACCCTTGTAAAGGGATTGCAAGGAAGGCGTTTTTTAAGCTGCATTTTAATAAGTCAATATGAAAGCTCAAAATTATTTAAAGCTTCTTAAATAGGATTATATTTGATTTCTTATGGGAATACTGGGGGATAGTCTAGTAAAGACATTCTGTCCTGCTGAGGTTTTATTACATTAAAGAAACAGCATCCTTTTTTTTTAAACAGCAAAAACTTTTATCTATTCTCTAATGAAAATGGAGATTATTCTGTACATGAGGTGACAAGGTGGGAAGTTCCTGCATCTGTGATCAGAGATTAGAGCTTCTCCTTGAGTGAAAGCAGATTCCTAAACCGAGGGTTTGCCCAAATTTTACAAGTTGTCTGTTAGTCTGAAGTACTTCAATATTTTGTCCTGGGTGGAACCACAAGTACATCAACCTCAGGAAAATTCTGCTGTGAAGTGACAGGTAGCTCTCAAGGCAGCCAACATCTCATCTGCAGACAGGGATTAAGTTTGGCCCTAAGATCAGATATCTATGCCACAGAGGAACTATGCTGCTATACTTGGAATTTGGCCATGTTTGTTCTGCTGCAGAAGGCCCAGAGTTAAACTCTCATTTGCATTCAACTCCTTTAATGTCATCGGGGCGACATGGATGCTATGCTGGCAGCATTTTGCCTAATATGTTCGATAGGGACAAAAGAAGTTCAGGAGGAAGAAATTAAAACTACCTGTATGGAGTTGAAGGAACAGCTTCACTGGGTTGAGTTGTGCTGGACATACTCAAACAACATCTGGCCTTGAGAACATAAAGGGATTTTTTCCTCAGAGTAGCAGATGGGGAGGCTTATGGAATAGATATTACTAAGTAGAAAGCACAGAGAAAAGGTCGTAACTGATTGAAGAAGGAGGAAAGTTTAAATTTAACATGCCATCCCATCTCTTTAACATTTATAGAATGTTCTCTCAGTCAAATAACCCAAATCCTGTTGTCATCTAAACCCCAGTGCTCCCACTGAAGCCAACAGAACCTGAGCAAAAGCATTCTCTGGCAGGATTTGATCTCAGTTTACAATACAAAGATCCCCAAGGCTGTGGTCCTTCAGGAAGAAATAACTCAGCTACAACCTTTCATCCACTGTCTGGAGGCCCCTCATCTCTCTGGAAAGTCAATTGCAAAGAGGGTAAAATAGGCTTATAAGGAAAAAAAAAAAGGCACTATGTGCCATTCCCTGCTCTGCCCACATTCTCCCCAAAGCTCCCAGAACTGCTGACATGCTGGAGACAGAATTATTCCACTGGTTTTCCCACCCTGATCCACCTATACACTCCATCATCTCAGACTTCTCTCACCATTCAGCTGCTGCAGGGCCACCCCGTGCCAGGTGACAAAGCAGAACCTTTCCTGTACCAAACCTCTCTGCTGTGTTCCCCACACATGCTCACATCCATCTCAGGCTCATTCCTCCTAGAGAGGTGTGGTAGCTGGAGCTCAGGAGATCAGGTACAGGTAAGATCTCAGTCTCACAGTAGCTACGAGCTGCACCCATCTTCATTTAGCCCAAATAATGCATCCTTCCTGCCAGCAGCTTTGTCTCATGACTACAGAGCACGCTGCTTCTTTAGGGCTTGCGAGCAAGCAGAGGCTGTGAACTTCACAGGCGGTGACACCCACTGCAGAAACACGTATGCTTCTTTGACCTTCAGCGCTGGCACGAAACCTTACACAGACACAAATTTATCTTTAAGTCAGGAGCAGATTTAATAGAGCAGGAGAAGATCGTTTTCAATATTTCCATCTCAATTACAGTCAAACACCTCAGCAAGTCTCAGCCTTTGGGGCTGTACCTGGGCTGCCTGCTCCCAGCGTTGAGACTGTCAGCAGAATCAGCAGAAATAGCACAACTGGGCAAGGTGGCGGTGATTTATCAGTGCTGAAGTAATTCATACTGACACAGACGCACCGAGGAAGAGCTCAGGGTCCAGCAGGTGCCCCCAAAGACCCCAGAATTATATTGTGCCACACACCAAAAGTGGCAGACCTGGGATCTCGCTCCCTAGCAAAGAGGATGTTTTTTTCCAAAACCATTTTCAAGTAGCAGAAAGAAGCAACCCTGTTACAGAGAAATAAAATTTTAGCATTATTCATGCCCTACTGTTAAAACTGTCCCTCTAACAGCACATCGTATTCTAACTCAAGCAGTCGCTAGTGCTCAGAGTCCCAGAATTTGGGGAAAAACAAGATTTTCCAAGGGAAACCTAGAAGGTGAATATGCCCATGAAGACAAATGAAAGTATTGTGCACACAAATACTTTTATATGTCTGGCCCTTTAAAACCAAAATGATAGAGTTCATTTGCATTTAGATCTCTTTGGCTCCTTCTTTTCATCTAAAGACAAATCCTCACAAAGGCTGCTTAATTAGACCAAATTAGATTTCCACCTAGTGGCTTGTCATTCATTAGGAAACGCTGTTCTTTTTTTCTATTTTGGTAATTATAGGCTGGTCTCACAGTGTTCACTTCAGGCTCGAAGTATGACTAGCATTCATGATTTTGTGCAGATGAGAGGAAAATTATTCAGTCGCATCAAGTCTGCCCATTTTACAAGTTGGATAAAGATCATCGCCGGAGTCTTTTATGTAATGGGGTATACTCTTTCTTAAGTCTTTAATGATTAATTGTAATAGCACATCTCATGGCAATTTTCAAGACAAAGCGAACTACAAACAGTTCACATGTGAAGCTACTGTACCAGAGAGCGGGTGTCTTTCCTCAGATCTGTTCTTGTGTATCGGGAACCCTCACGCACGACCCTTAGTTTTTGGTGATTCCATCCCACAGGGCTGGGTCCTGCCCTTGAGCAGGGGAGCAAAAGAAGAGGGGATGGGGCAAGGCTGGTGTTGTGTGGCTAAAACCCTGGGGTGGCAGTGCCCACTGCAGCCTCTTTGTGCCACTGGTGCCTAACCCAGCAGGGGGGGGACACCTGTGTCCCCTCCATCCTCACAAGCTCCTGCCGCCAGTCTTGTAGAAAATGTAGCCTCTGGAGGGGAAAGTTTCACATTTAAGCCTGAGACACAAAGGCTTCTATCTAATAAGGCTGGTGCTCCCAGTGTGGATTGGTCAGGAGCACAGATTAGTGCACACTGCACCCGTAGCTGTATTCTGGATTAGCAGCATCTCTACCCTACCTGGAGTACTTGTACCGAAAGGAGTTCTTGGTGTCAGATCCCTGAGCTTTACCCCCAGATGACTCCAATGAAAGCCTTTTGCCCAAGCACTGACCTTTTCTCTGGAAGGCCCACACATCATTGTGGGAGACTAATAGTTTGGTCTCCCATGCTGAAGATAGGGCACCAGCCACAGTCCTGTTTTCCCCAGTCCAAGCTCCATTCCTTCTGCTGTCAGACATGGACACACTAATCCCCTGCCTCAGTTTCCCCAGCTATTACAGCAGGATTATTGCTCAGTAGCACATTCTGAAGTTTAATAAATCAGGGCCAGATTTTGTGGTCCTTCATCAACCACAACTTCCTTTGACTTTGACCTTTAATGTTTATGAAAAGCTTCAAAGATAAGTGCCAACTTATTATTAATAATCTTCTTGGGAGTGGAAGTTACAGGCAGTTAGCAGCATACCACCCAGCAGCCGCCAGCCCCTGCTAGCATTTCTTCTGCACTAACAAATGTAGATTTCCACGTGTTTTTAATATTCTTATTTTCCCAACCATTTCTGAGAGATATGGAAAATAAGTTTTTTTTTTTCCTCCACCTTTAAAAAACTGATCAAATTTGCCTTTCTCAAAACACTGAACATTCCCTTTCTCATCTACCTAAACCTGATGTTGAGTTACTGTCCCCCAGAGGCTTTCAGTAGCTCAGTTCTGATGTATCCCTGCACTTTGTAGCTCACTGCCTTCTTAGAGTGTAATCAAACATCAAGCTAAGTAGCAAATAAATCTCCCGATCTCATAAGCTGCACAGCAAGATCATGTAAATGCAAATGAAGGGCTTGATTTCAAGCTGTCGCGGGGGGAAGGAGGGAAAAATGCTGGGCCTTGTCACCACAATCACTTCACTCTGCAAGTGCAGTAAATCTGCAATAATAATAGTAATGGCAGCGTGACGGGAGGCTTTACTGTACAAGGGGGTATAATGAAAAGTGGAACAGAAGGTAGGGAAGGAAGCAAGGCCTGGTGGGTTGAAAATGCACCGGTATAGGGTTTGCAGGCATCCACAGGACAGAGCCATGGAGGAGGGACAGGGCAGCCCTGGCTGAACTGGAGCAGAAGGGATTCATGGATCTGGCCAGCATCCCCTCCCAGCAAAGGGCTACATGAGATACAGGGATTAAAAATCTGTGTCTCCATCTCTTGCTGTAACCCTCTGTACACAGGCAGGTGTCTTACCCCTCTCGCAGTCTCAGTCATCCGTAGAAAATTAATGAAGTGTGTTGACGTTCATAAATACCAGAAGACAAAACACATGAGGCTTGCAAAAAAAACCTGTAATCCTTAAAGTTTTTGTCCTTTGCTGCACCTTTGCAACTCACCTACCTCTTGCAAACAGACCCTCCTTTTGCTCCACAGAAACATTTTCCAATACCATTAGAGAAACAAATCTGAGGCTGCAGAAATCAGAGCCTACACTGGAAGGGCCAGAGAGCTTGATACACCCGGTGCTGCTCTTCAGCCAAGCAGGACATCCCACTGCCCAAACACCAGCACCGCACTGCAGCCAGACTGGGAGCAGCGCTTTCCAAGCACAAGACACACACACCTGGTTCAAAAATGATTACCCTGCTCAAGGGGAAAGGATGCATTAGCCGAGTCCTTAAAGACAGTTTTAGAGAGCAAACAAAGCCCCAGCACGCATCTCCTGCATCCCTAGGAGGTGGTGATCTCTGCAGGATATGCTGGGAATGCTTCAGGAGAAAGCCTAGGGTTGTCTTTTCTGAATGAGCTAGATAAACAGTATTTAAGATGCCTGGTTTTCCTCACTGAGGTCGTAAAGGGAGAAAACTTGCAGAAGGTACCCAGAGAAAATTAGGACCGCCTGGGATGCAGAGAGAGACGGTTTTAATTAGAGCCAAGAGGTGGGAAATAAGGCAGAGAAATGACATCTTAATGAGGTTTAATGAAGTTGTCTGCTGATGGGCACAGCTGTCAGACAGATCTGTATTCCAGCCAAGCAGCTTTGTGACAGTCTAAACCTGAACACAGCAAACAGTGCTGGAGCCGGGGAAGAAAAAAGGACCTTCTGCACCAGCTTTGGCTCTCTCCCACCACCGCGCTGTGGCACAGCACACCGACACTGCCTGAGGACAAACAAATGGAACCAGCCTGTGAGGCTGCAGCAGCATTTTGCTAATTTATGAATGAGAGAGACTAAGCTTTGATTACACTCAACGAGATTCATTCCTGCTACATCCTTCCCATTCTTTGCCTTTGTGGGTGGAAAAAAAATCTTGGCATTCAGAGTCCTCTGAGCCTATTGGTTTGCTTCAGTCACAGGTTCCCTCCACGTTCAACATATTGGACCAGATTTTTTTCTTCTTTAATTAATTACCCAGCACCTTTGGCATTATTTACGCAGTGCAAAGTGACTGTAAAATGCCACCCAATCATAAAAAGAAACAGCACACATTCATTTTGCAATGGAGTAAATACCCAACTGTGTTACCTTCAGGTGCTGTGCAAAAGGGAACCTTTAAATGCAGTCCTTTCTTCCATTCTACAGATTTCTGCATTCAAAGGTCTGGAAGCCACTTTCCACAGATTACAAACCTCTCCTTTCCTGCAGTTTTAGAGACTTTCTCCCACCTTCAGCATAGTAGCAGACTTCTGGCCTTGCTTAGCTGATCCAGTATCAGAACATGACCCCCCTGGAAACAGCCTTTCCTCGCGCCTCCAAAGAACACTGCACGATTTCCCTGGTACATCAGTGACAACCCATCTAAAAATAGCTCCTGTACAAATGCCTGTAAATATGGGAGAAATAGATCAACAGTGAAAGCTCCTTTATCATTTCTGGCACCAGTTTATGCATTTTGCGTGAGCTCCCTAACTCACACGCAGCATGCACATATGGTTTGGTGCTGCCGCATGATATTTCAGTTGCAGTAGCACTAAAAGCCCACTCGCTCCCTGCTCAGTGCTGGACACATCTGCAAGGGACGGTCCCCTTCCCCTGCCAGAGGTTTGCAGGAGGTAGCTGGGGGGAAGCAGCCACTTTACACACAGGTTTTTTTAGGCAGCTCATTTGATTGCTTCCAAAAAGCTCATTACTAATGTCTGCTTACATCACAGGATCTGCAGGCTCATGCAGGGCAAGGAAGCTGATGGAGTTTTAAGTCTATGCAAATCCAGAAAACTCATTTTCTGGTGATCTTATGCTCTTGAGAGTCACAGGGACATCACACCTGTTTTATGGTATCACAAGCAAGTGAATTTAATGGGACCCTCACAGACCCAGGAAGCAAACACACCCAGATTTACCTGAAGGCCCTGGTATACAGCCTTGCAGGCACAGAAGATTTTATCCCAGTGATCACAAACAGACAGAACCAAGAGCCAGTTTGCCAGGATCTGCAGCAGCAGAGCTGTTGTTGCAGCCTGGACAAGTCCCTGAAGCAGGCACCAGCTCACCCCTGGGCATGCTGGTGAGGAGCCCAGTGCCCACAGCACGTTGTCCACAGCCCCTGTGTGCCTTTAAGTCTTTGTGTAGCTGCATGTAGATGTGGGAGCTAAGAAACACCAAACTGACAACATAAAAAAATGGCTCCAGGCAAAAAGTTTGACGAATTATGAGCAACTTCTAGAGATCTCAGCACAAAGCCATCTGTACAGGTGCCTGTCGGGGCAGGCATTTGGCCCCTGCTGTTCAGGCAAAACAAGCTCAGTGAGAGCTTCGCCTGAGCTGAGGGTGATGCAGGAAGAGCTCAAGCTGTGCTGCGGCATTGTGCACACCCAGGGAGTGCCCTTTATGGCACACTGGAAAGGGGCCACCAGGCTGGCGGCATACAGGAGAGCTGGGGATGGTCCAAGGTCCCAGCCAGGGTTTGTGCAAGACTGGCTGGGAACAGAATGTAAATTTGGGTTTGGACAGTGTTCCTGTACAAGGAGCTCCAGTAAGCATCTGCATGCCCTACTGACTGCTGTCCAGCCTCGGCGACAAGTTTGTAGTGGATCATTTTCAGTTAAAATCTCTCCCTTCAGGGAGCACTGCATTTGATTCAGCACATCCTGATCCAGAGCGTTCACTCTGGAGCATAACAACACTTACTTCAATGCCAGTGTTCAATGATCCACCAGTGCAGCACTAGAGTAGTATTTCAGCATTTCCATTTTCCCCAAGAGATCTGCCAATACCTTCAAGCCTCCAGCTTTCCCAATAGGCTTCCCATGGAAAATAACCTGTCTGAGGCACCCACACCACACCACAGTGCTCCAGGAGGCTCGCCTGACCCTGCTGCAGCCTCCCCTGCAGCAGGAACGCACAGCCCCAGGCTCTCACCCCTTCCCTCCTCCACTGCCTCCCTTTCAAGCAGCAATAAGGTTTCAAGACACACACATCCTGCAGTGACTTCACCATGGAGATGGGAGGGTAGAGACAAAGGGGTGAAGGGAGGTCAGTTAATCCCACAGACAACACCAGGCTGGGATACACATGGGCTGGGGAAGAGTTCATTTTAAAACTAAATACAAACGAGGTTATTGAGCTCAAGTTCTCTTTTCTGTGCTATAAACCCCGGGATCTGCTCCCCCTTCATCTCCCTTATCCCACCCACAATATGCCTTGCGTCTTTATTATTCCCTGACAGAAGTGGTAGTGTGATTGCATTTGGAGGAGTTTATGCCAGCTTTCTAAGAAGATGAACAACTTGGAAACGAAGCAACTCAAAGGAAAGTTGAGTCTAGCTGCTGTCTCCCCCTGTAGACATCATAGCTGGGCACCCAAGCCAAGGGAAAAATTAGCCAAACAAGGAGACTTCAAGTCCATATATATTAAATCAAGATCCCTATTTCCAGTAGGGCTAGGTCACTTTATAACTCGGGTATGAACCTGTGTGAACTTCAGCATCCCTCGTGCTTCAGCCCTGGTGAAGCTTCATGGCTGTGAGTCCTCCCTGCACTGTGGCACTCCCTTGTGTCCAGGCAGTGGGATCCCAGCCTGTGCCAAGTGGAACCAGAACCACCGCTGACACTCACAGTCACATTCTGTCACATTTTTATTTTCAGGGAGTTTGGTTCATCAAACAAGGTCTTTATGCGTCTCCTTTAACTTCATTCTTCTGCAGGCAGAACTGGGAAAGCCCCAGAGAAACTGCTATACCCTGCCAGGCTTTGATTTTTCATACGGGCTGTACATCGAAAGGACAGATGGAGGAGTCCCTGAAGGTATGACAACGCCACTAAAACACAGACCTGCAACAAAGTCCTAATGCTAATAGGGACTCTCCTTCCCAGTGCTCCTCATTACTTCTCACCAAGCTGGAGGTGAAGAAATCCAACATTCACCCACTTTCATTAATACCACAACAAATGCTTGGTGACTACTAACGCTTCCCTAGCATCTTGGAAACTTTTATAGGATCACACAGAGCCCAAACAGAAAAGGGTACGGCATCTGCAAAGGGTGATACATGTGGCCACATAGCTCATAAGAGCTCTCATACTCTCAGAGATTATTTCCCCCATGAAATCAGACTTGCTGAGCAAGTCAGGGTGGAGAGTGAGAAGACAGCTAATTCAGATGGGATAGGACCCCATCTGAAAATAATTGGGGCAAGATACATTGATAGTCACAACACAGTGAAGCTGTGACAAAAATGCACACAAGCCACACAAGGCCCTCACGTGCAACGCATAAACCTCGCGTCAGCCTGCTTCCCCAAATAGAAGCTCACCCTAATCTTTTTCTTTTTGCCTCATGTCTCCTTCCATCTCCAGCAATAGGCCACTGGAACACAATAAAGCCCAGGACTGATTTAGCTCCAAATATGCCCCGGGACTTCATCACCATGAACCGCGGTGCTCTGAAGGCTGGTTATACCACAGCCCGTGAATTTAACTTGTACTACAAGGCCAAGGACATACGGCGCAAAGACGATGAATACAGTCGCTTCAAGAGATCTCCTCCCAAAGTACCTGCAGACATGACTTATGGCATCCCAGCACGGTAAGGGGAAGGACTGGGGCTTTTCTCAGAAGGGATCTATCCCTTTCTACCTTCTCACCTGCATCTTCCCTCATCTCTCAGCCAGTACAGTCCCCAAAAGAGAAGTGTCCTGAACCTGGACATGCTGCAAATGATTCTTAGGATCACTTGTGTTTTGCCACCTGATCCCACCTACATGTCACAAACAGCTCCCTAAATCTTGTCTGCACGTCACAGCACAACCCCCTTTTACCTCTGGCACCAAGAGCCTGTAACAGCTTAAAAATATTTTCAATACCAGTCCTTTGACTTAAAGGAGCACGGAGATCTGAAAGCCAGAATAACGGCCTCCCCAGGTCAGAAGGTGACACTGAGTCAGAGCAAACAGCATTTCTACCTGTTCATACTCTGGTGCAATTAAGGATCGGTTCAAGTTCTTTATTCCACTCTCTCCCACTTGTTAGTTCACCACCCTGCATCAGGCAGAAGCTTCCAGTAAGAATAAACACAAAGCAGCTTTTCCCTGCTCTCTCTTCTGCTTCCCAGGGCTTCTTTTAGCATAGCCCAAGGGCTGCTCCCTCAGCAACCCCTCTAGCAGGGCATAACCCTACCCATTCCTGCTTTGCAGGGGGATGGTTGAGGCTTCACACTGAACTGGATTGCAGTTCAGTGTATTCTAAAAGATTTTTAAAAAGCACCCAGCATACACAAGCCCCACCTGAGGTTCAAACAGTATTTACAAGTGGCCAAAGTGACCCATTTAACATACCCCTCACATGCCAGCTCCCAGCTATCTGCAGTGCTGATTTCTCCTGAGTAGTTGTAAACAGGGCAGCTTGCAGGGGAGAACATCAGCGCCTTGCTTAGGCTGACCGCCTGTCCTCTACAGCAGCACAAGGGAGGCTGGAGGGCACATGGTGGTCTGGAAAAGCCAGCGTAAGCCCAATGCAGACAAGCACTGAAACCTCTGAAAAGGACTCCAAAGCAGCCCTGATGCTGCTGGAGCAGAGTTTTCGTACTCTGTACAGGTCTGGACTAGACATTAGGTTTCATTTTAAGAGCTGGATAATAATCACTACCAGAAAAATAACAGCTACAAATTCTAGAGAAAAGACATGATGAACGGCACTGTGTATTTTACATGATAGTAAATGGGCTTTGCATATGCAAATTGAATGGATTTTAAAATGGTATTTAATGACAATTTTCGTAGCAGACATTAACATTAATTGCATCAAAATGAAAATGCAGCATTAGCTTGCTGTTAGCTGCAAATGCCCCAGCTATAAAGCTTTATCTTTATCAGTATCAGCCCTCACCAATGTGACAGGGCTGCTCTGTAAATTGCAGGCAAAAGGGCTTTTATGTTGCAAAAGTATCCCCCAATGTAGACCAAAATCAACATCAATTTTGCTTTATTTCTTCATAAACGGAGGTTAAATGTCTGCCTGCTAGAAGTCTAGGCACGTTTCAAAAGTTTTAAGGAAAATCTGCAGACCCCACAACAGCAGAAGTAGTGGGAAAGGGCTTTTAATTTAAAGTTATTATTGTACAACTTGTCTTCTGCTTAATAGCTACCTTTTATGCAGACCGATTGTATTTATCCCTTTACTTTAAAAGCACGTTATAGACAAAATCAAATTACTAGGATTACCAAGGAGTTGTTACAGCCATTTGGGTAAAAGTGGGGAATTTAACTCAGTTTTCATGACTGGCAAGTTACAGACAGCCACATACAGGCAGAGCTAAGGTGCCTTCCCATCACACTGGATTTATCTGCACTGATCACTGCAATGCTCTGGGACAATCCCCAGAGCTCTGGGAGCCTCCCAAAGTGCCGATGCAAACCCTCCCCATCTGCACCCACAGCCTCGATGCAGCTCCTTTGGGCAGCTGGCATCATTTCTCCCGTCCCTTCCCAGGCCCAGGCTGCAGTGCTAAAGGCACCTAAGCATCCTAAAGGCACCAAGGTCAGGAGCTGTCCCCAGGCTCACAAGCACAAACTCTCCTGGATCATCCCAAATAGAAAAGAACACAGATAAATGCTGGGGTTGCTATTAGTGCCTTATTAATCATGTCCTGGCCCTGCTGCTCCCTCTAGCACAGATCTCTTATGCCTCCACTTCCCGTTCATGGTGGATGTGTGCTGCACGGGGCACTTCACAAGGCAGCCTCACAGACACTGGTGTGAGTTTTCTGAAGCTCCAGGGCCTGTTTCCTTCCACAATATATTTACCTTCAAAGGTCACCTGTGCCCCCTCTCTATTAATTCCCTGGGGGCATCTTCCAGGGGAGAGAAGCAGCTCTGCTTTTTTGCTGATTCCCCCCATTCTCTCCCTCCCTCTTCCCAGAGAGGTGTTTGCTACGAATCATGTGGCCAGCTTTGTTGTGAGAGTCATAAAAAGGACATTTTTCATCTCTCCTTTTTCCTGCTCTCACTCCCTCTCTCTCTCTCAGTATCAGACAAAGATTTATTCCCTCCCTGATGCCTGTGGCATGCGGAGCTGGGAGGGGTCAGGGGAGGCACTGATGGGACGATAATAGATAATACAGTGGTTCCCCAGGGTCTTGTCCAGCTCCGTAACCGATCCATCAGCAGGCAGCACTCGTGCCAAGGTCAACAGTAACGAGGATGTGGTAGGGTCCCAGCCTCCCCCATGGGGCACCCTCCGGTTGGGCTCCTCTGATTCATGCTGCAGCTTCTGATCTCTACAAGAGCTGCCTTGTACAAGCCACGATTTGCAAGAGTGCGTGCCCACTGGGCCCAGGCACTGCAGTAATGACCACGCTGCGGTGTGAGCACACTCAGCTTCACCTGCCTCAGTACTCATCCCCGCTGCAAACAGGTCTACAGATTTTCTTTCAAGGAAAATACCCAGAGTTGGCAGTGCCTCCCCCAGGAGATCAACCCAGCCCATCCCATCCACACAGGCTCTTTGTGCAAGACAAGTTACTTAGCTGAAAGAAGTCTGCGGTTTAGGGCTGATGATTTCCTGGACCAAGTCCTCTGTCCTTTCATTTAAAATAACCCTACACAGTGCTACTAGCAGGTGTGTTCAACCCCCATCCTCCTCGTGTAATTATCTTGTTTTATAAAAGGGAGAAGGCAAGGCACTGAGTGGCCTGAGTCTTGATGAGACTGGGTCTAAAGACACAGAAGGTCTGTGAAAACCTCCAGGATCATCGCTGATGTCAATACAGCTTGGTATTCAGATGCATTTGGAATCCCCAAAAAAAGTCCCAAGCCCATATTTAGCCTCCTAACCACCTTCTGTGATTGAAGTTTACTGTGCACTGAAATTATCAGGTATTAAATCATTCTTTGAACTCGAAGCAAGCACAAATACATGGATGCTGTCTACAGCTAGATTTTAGATTATTTTGATTTACACAAGGTCACACTAGGAGTCTGAAGGCAAAACACACCAGCACACATTTGGGAGCCCAATCACAAGTTTTATCCCCAGGGGCTAGAGACATTAGAGCAGCGCAGAGCGCATCCTCAGTATGATCACATTCTAGCATTTCCAGGGCTGATTTTAATGAAAAGTTTTCATTTCCTTCTCTTTTACTAGTGCAAGTTTGCTAATTCTGCCTTCTACATCCCTGATCGTGTTCCTGGGCACAAGGACTGCACAGACGTGCCTTTCTCTGCCATCCCACACCTGTACCTCCTTCAAACCCTGCATGGCCATAACCCTGCCTCAGACACGCTGCCATCCACTTGGCAGTTGGCCTGTAGGTTGGGCTGACCTTGGGTGTGCTGGCAGGATTTCCCTGGCACTCTGTCATGCCCATGTCTCCTGCAGGGTCCCCCCTACTGGCTGCCCTCGCTTCAGTCATCCCTTTCCTGAATTTCATATTCCATTTTCCTTCTAACTTCATCTCCTCCCATCATTCTACCTCTCATTCTCTAACACTGGTCTTAGTCCTTGAGCAGCTGCTTTCACCATGTTTCTGCAGACTCACCTCTGAAGCATTTGTTCACTGCAGTCTCTCCTCTACAAACTGCTACAACTGGCCAAAGGCTTTGGTTTTCCAGCACCTCCTCTTTTCTTTGTATTATTTGCAGTTGTCCTAACGCACCGCTGACAATCGTCTCGCTGGCCTTTAACAGCTCAGCTGTTACATTGGCTTCTCCTGCAGCTTCCTGGCTTAACTGATTGCTCTGTCCTTATCTTTCACCTTCCCCAAAAAGGGAGCTTTTGATGCTCATACTTGTGCTTTGCAAGTGGCTTTTCCACCCAAAGTGTCCGTGATGTTTGCACAGAGCCAAAACAAAGTTCAAAAGGCTGCCCAAATGCTGTTTTGATATTCTCAGCATCTTTGGCACAGAAAGTGCTTTAGCAAATTTAATTTTGAAACACTTAAAGAACATTTCAAGTCATTAGTATATGGCCCAGGGAGAAGAAAAAAATCTAGCTATAACAAAACAATGCTGAAGAGTAGAGGGTGTTCTGGGAAAGAACCCACCAGGAAAAGCTGGACAGGCAAGAAAGACAAATATTACAGTAAGCACAAACTTGATCCACAATCACTGGAAGCAGAACAAATGTGTGTAAGCCACAAAGCCCCCAAAAGACTGGGGCAAACCAAAATTTGAGGAAAAAATATCTGACACTGACAGAAACTATAGAAGTATTACACAGAGACTGGAACCACTATCAGGCTGAAGATAAAAACATGCACCAAGTTAAAAAAATACATCTCCCATCAGTTCAGATAATTGCGTATCCTATCCAGCTTCACAGCAAAAGACACTTTGAGCCTCTGCCACCATCCTCGTGTTGCTAAAATAAGAATTTCTATTTCAAGAATCATTGTCTTGTATTGGACACGTAGCAGGCTGTCTGTGTTTGCATCGCTGTGCACGTATCGCTACCGCATAGCTCCCAGCCACGTCCGCCTGGATTGCACTGCCTTACGCAGGGTGGGCAAAGCACTGTGTATGGACCTGTTACACCTTCAAATAATCTCAGGCTAAAATAGCTCTGTCCCCTAACCACATCCCACCTGAGTTTCTGGGAGGATAAAGAGGGGATTTCCAGTCAGTAGGGATAAAATCGTCGACGACAAATCTAAATAACCTTCAACTAAGTAAGCCACATGGCATCTCCAACCCAAAAGACCAACGTTAACATGCAGATTCCTGCTTGTGAAGCTGGTTATCAAATAGGTAAGAGCTGGCTTGGTATCTTTGCTGCAAGTTACGAGTTTCCATGTGTGCATTTAGGATTGTTACAAGTGTACATCTCACTCTTGGCCTGGGAGGGAATAGTAAAGCAAATTGGTGTTCTTGTAACCATGTGTGCTCCTAAGTACAGCTATGAGCATCTGATAAATCTTTTAAAGTACATGTTTACAATGGATTTTATTCTTTTTACTGTTCTATACATACGAGCCCTCTGAGCAAAATAACAGATCCTCTGACACTTAGAAGAAGCCACTGCCTCATTGGCTGCCCACGGTGAAATAACTTATATTGTTATTTCCTCATCCAAATTACAAGGACTGTAAAGAAGCTTCAGAAATTCAGAGTAATCAGTGCTTCGATGGCACGGATCCTGAAGCTGCCACACAGGTGAAAGACCCACTATTTCAACTGGGAGTTTTGCCAGTGCAAAGACTGCAAAAAAAATTGGTCCCCAAGTGTTTTCTACCAATTTTTCTCTTGTTATTTTCTTCAGTGGTTAATGGAAAGTGAGGACAAGTGGAGATCATTTAAAAATGATCTTTCAGGCCTCTCCATGGGTTTATTGCCAGGACCTATTTAGAGGACCATAAAGCTGTAAGGGGCCTATAACTTTGCTGTATAGTCCACAAGCTTCCTAGGAAAGCGAAGAGCCTTTACATTCACACTCCGCATGTTTTTCCATCTCTCCCTCTTCTTACAAACACATGCACATGTGTGCAGGGACTTCTGGAGCCACTAATTGAATTCACTTTTGTGAAAGTGTTAACAAATTGTAAGTGACCTTTTATACAAATTTCAAAGTCAAGAATCCGCCGCTAACTGAACATCCCTCTTCTGCCATTCACTGTTATGCAAAACCCACAAACAATTAGAAGAAATAACGAAGAGCCCAGTGGCCCTCTTTCCTAATTAGCTGCAGGAGGCAATGCTGGGGAGTGTGGCTAAGTGCTTCAATTACCTCGGCCCTCCTTGCTGCCCTTGTTAGAGCAGACAGGTCCACCGGCCAAAGGGGAACAATTAAGGCAAGGCAGAGCCAGGCAGTTTGCAAGGGGATGCCGGGGCCGTGCCGGCTCTCACACAAGGGCCAGAGCTGTAATCATGCCCCAGATTCCTGCTGGGCTACACAGAGACAAATTAATGGTAGATAGATTGCTAGCTCTAGCCCATCAGTAACGAGGGAGGAAGGGAGACAATATAGCAGTACAAGGGAACTGTAATCAGAGTTTTCCTGTACTATAAACACCCTTTCAGGGCAGAGGGACCGGAGCATTAATGCCTCAGTGCTGTGTGCATTGGTGGTACCCAAAGGCCCCGAGCAGAATCGCCGACCCCAGCTTGTGCTTTATTTGCTGAAGATAATCTGCGCTGGCTGCACTGAGGAGCCCCGCACTGGATACCAAACTGGTTCCCAGCAAGAAACTGACCTGTGCTGGTGAGAGCCAACTTGGCCATCCAAACCCCAGCCACAAGACAGGACAGAGAACACTATATGGACAGTACTGCCATGGGACAAATCCTTCACACCACAACGCACATGAGGAAGGGGTACAAAGGTGGTGCCTCTTACAGCTCCATAGGCTGAAGATCCCAAAGGCGGATCCTGGCTGTACACCAAAAGGAAATCATCTCAGATTGAAAGACACTAGCAAGGGCTGATTGAAACAAAAATACAACTGAAGCCTCATTAACCTTTCAAGAAAGGGTTAAAGTTTCAGGATAGCTGTTGGTCTTGTAACACCGCTTTGAGATCAAAACTGAAAAAAAAAAAAAATAATCAGTGATATGATTTATCTACTGTATAGGCACCCATGCAGTGCCAGAGCCTGCTGCCACTAAGCTGCCCTTGAAACTAGAGGGTCGCACATGGTTCCTGGGAGCAGAGCTTTTGGTGCAGCCCTAAAACCACGCAGCCACCAGGGAGTCAGTGCCCACGCAAGTGTCCTCTGCTCCCCACCAGAGCCTGTCCTGACCATCAATGGGCAGAGTACAGCAGGAGCCGTGCTGCACTGGCTGGAGGGCTACCAGGAAAATCCAAGGGCTGTAGTTTGCACTAAAATATTTATGAGCCCTTGTGCTTTTGAATAATACAAGAAAAAAAGCGATCTCAAGTCAAGTTTTTACCCTTTTAAAATATAGCAATAAAATTGATTGCATCTTTTAAGCCAGAATAAAACCCCTTCCTGAGCAAAAGTCCTTTGTATCCACTTTTGCCAAGTACCTTTTTTTTTTTCCCCCCGCTGATGTACAAACCTTTGAAAATAAGTTTGAGGGGAGACTGACAACCTTGAAACCTCAAGAGCAGCATGGCATTGACGGGTGCCGCTCTCAGAGCCGAGCATTATAGATAGATTTTAATTTCATTTTAACAAAATAGCTGTCTCCAGTGGAAGAAGCATCAAGAGCTAAATGAGGACCCGTCTTGAGCTGAATCACGTTGAACAGACCTCGGCACTGTCATTGATTTTCTGGGAAGAAAAAAAATGCCTCTGGCTACTAAACCAAATTAGTAGTCACTGATGACCAATTATTTTGCCCCACTGTGAACGGAGAGGCGTACTAAAATTCCAGTTTGTCAGACCCAAGGCTCTCTTCTCAAACACCTTTCAACAAGCGTGTACCAAAAGTCCCTCAGATGGTTCTGACGCCTTCCTGTTTTCAGCAACTTCTCCTTCTCCAAAGTTTTAATGAGCTGCTGCTCTGAGGATGGCCTGCCAGAAAGGGAGCCCTTCCCGGATCGGTGGTACACTATTTGGCATGCCACACAAATCACAGCTGTCAGAATTTATACACACATACACAAAAAAGTGTCAGCCTAATGTTTGCAAATTATAATTACCATTTCCCTTGCATGTCCCTGGTGCCTTCATTTTAGATAAATCCCAGCTCTAAGGTATCAGCTGCAAAGCACTGAAGGCTCATATTGAATAGAATAGATTTAACTAGTTTGTAGCTCATTTAAGGCCTACACTGTTTTATTTTAATATTGTTAATACTTTATTATACTTTTTAACATTGTTTTCACAGTAAAATAGCCTATTAGAACAGCTGCAGCTTTGTTTCCAGGAGATTTCTGGCAGACTAGCATACCACACTGTATAACCAAGTAAGCAGGCGCTTGTCATTTCAGTTGAAAATAGGTCTATACCCTCACTCTTGAAAGTAAATTAGCGAGAGTCTATTAAAGAGACAGGGACTGTTTCAGGGATAATAGTTTTGAAACTGTGCATAGATAAATTTTAAAATATTTAGGAAATGTCAACATTAGAAGTGGCTCCAACTATTTGACTATAAAAGGAAGCAGCTGATTATTTTTTTTTCCACAATTATAAATAATTTGTTACATCCTATCAGAACTTTCTTTCCCTTCCCTTTCTGTGGCAGGATGCTGGTGCCAAAACAAGGAGATCTGAGTTGCTCTGAACGAGACAGGTTTTAATCCACAACAAGCATTTTCAGCAGATGGCTCTCTGCCTACACCCCCACCCCCAAAAACCAGCAGCCCCAGAGAGTAACAGCAAAATCCTCCCAGCTCAGAGGAGCGACATCTGGGCAGGGTGACAGAGGGAAATGGAGCACACAAGCAGTTCATTCCTGTCCTCAAGTAACACTAAGGTGAGAGGACGTTTTCCCCTAGGCCAGCTGCACCAAGCCATACCTCCACACCACCAAATGACACTGATATCAGGGCCAAAACTCCCCGTCCACCCCAACGGCATCAGGGTTTGACCTACAAAGAAAGAGCTGCCTCGCTGAAATTTCTCCAGTAACCTTAGTCAAAGAACTGTTGCCTGATATCCCCTGCTCCCTGCCCCACTTTCTCTATATTTCCTCTCAAAGGAGGCAGGAAAAGCTGGATCTAGCATAGCATCTATGCACGCCCACCAGAACCCGTGCATATAGCTAAGCACACGAGTCATCCCTACTAATTTCCCAGAGACAGTTCATGCATGTATTATTCCAGGCATGATTCTATACTTTGCTGGATCAGGATTTAAATGCGATTAATCACACGGCAGGGAAGAGTCTCTGAAGAGCATCAACCCAAATGTGTCCTTTCAAGCATTTATTTACAAGCCAGCTGTGGACTAATCAGTCACCAACTGGCTGGTCCACCAAAGATGGTAAAAGTCACCTCCATGGAGATGTGAAAACCCTCAGCCACCACAAAAACCAATAATCAAACACCACACACAAGGGCTCCATGCTTTCCTGCATCCCTCCCTGCTATTCACACACACCAGAAAAGCTCCTGCCTTGGAAAGAAAAAGGTCAGAACACAGAAGCAAGCCCACAAGGCTCACCATGAGCACATACAACTACCAAATTTACACCACACAATGAGATGCTCATCCACAGCTATGCCATATCTTTTAATCCTTTGTAGATGTTTTTGCCCAGCTCTGATCAGTGTGAAATACCAAACTGTAAGGGAAGGTGAGGGAAGACGAGGGTAAATGTCGGTGTCCCCTTTGGCACAGGGTGTCTCCAGATGACAGTCTGGAGCAATGTGGCTGTTTTGTAGGCAAAGCCTTGAAAAGCCCTGCAGCATGTGATCTATGAAACGGGCGGTCTGCAGAAGGATGTCTCCTCTGATATGAATGCCCCCTTGGGATGTTATTGCTGGATTGCACATCTAGTATCATTAGAAAACACGACCATAGATTAGGCTGTTTTGAAGCATGTGGTGTGCAATAATTAAGTAATAAAAGTCACCACAGGGGTGAAGGAACAAGAAACAGAAGAGTTACTATTTGCATATGCCCTGCTGGCACCCTCCACTGCTGTCAAGGATCCTCCAGACTGCTAAAAGCTGGCTGCTGATGATTTCAGGCCCACTGCTGACAAAAACATTGAAGCACCAGCTCACTTGTGGCCTGGTGCACGAGCTCCTTCCAGAAAGCCACCTTCTGGTGGCCCAGAACCAGCCACCATTTAGCCCAGCTCAGATCCCTGCTCAGGCAGGGAAAGCCTTGCCTTGCTGCTCCAGGGGCAGCAGCTGAAGGCACGGCATGCTACAGGTGTGAGCAAAGCTGGTGGCTCCACAGTGTCGGTGGTTGCTGCTGAGATGGCAAGAGTCCCACCCCAGCAAGGTGTACAAGGACAAGGACCAATAAAATTTCAGCAGCAGGTCCTCCATCACTTTCTCCCTTGGGATTTCTAATGTTTGCATCTGGGGGAGAAGAATAGCACCACAACCACAGTGATAAGCGATATGCTGTCCTCGAGGCAAGAGCCCTGCTGCTCCACCGCTGCCACTGCCATTTCTACCTCCCACAGTGGCTGATGAAGTTAAAGCATCCTCCCTTGCCAGGAGCAAGGCTCAGTAAGTCTGGGCTGCAGCTTTGCTGCAACTTGGTCGGGTTAATGCCAGCTCAGTGCTGGTAAGCTGACCAAAAAGCAATTGACTTCTTAATTTTACCATTTACCTAGAGCTGTAGTCATTTGCAGTTCCTCTGCTGCTGCCCCCACCTGGCTGGGACACTCCCTGGTGCCGTCTCAAAAGGCAAGTAAATCTGCTCTGTGCAGCTGGGGCACCAGAGGGGCTCAGTCGTTCAGCTCCCCTTTGCACTGCAAACACCATATGTTTTAGTCTGTTTTAATTCCACTCAGATTGTCAGTAGTCCTCTCACCCAGACCATCAATGCATCTGTTTGGGCTTCTTTGTACACCACAGGAGTAATATTTTCATGTTCTCACCACTCACATTTTCCAGGCACAGGGAAGGGAATCAGCACAGGGAGGTAAAGAGAGGCATAACCACAGAGATTATATCATTGTATTTTGAACATTTTTTCCAGGCCTTCCACTCCCTTTTTTGACGTCCTCCATCACAAATACAAGGAGCTGTGGATGGAGCAGCAGAGAGCACTGACAGCAGCTCAGCGAGTGGAAAAGAAAAAGGTAATAGTACTCCAACAGCACTGCTGCTTGCTACCAGACATGAACTCCCCATCCCACCCCACAATAGACAGGCTTCTTTCTCCCCATCACAGTCAGCGGTCCCAGGTGGGAAACCATTTTCCCCGACTGCTAGAAGGCAAAGCCTGATAAAGATCAGCTGCTTCCAAACCAAGATAGGCCTGGCTCCAGCCAGAGCATATCCTGCAGGGTAATGCTGTGGGAGTGAGCACCAGATGTGAAAACTGCAGTGTGCATGCCTGGAAGTGCACTGCAGACAAAAAGAAAGGTTTATTTAAAATGATTGTTTTATCTGAAGGTATACACAGGAACTGAGCAAGCTCAGGGCAGTGGTGCTTTGGTCAAGGCCTTCCAAAAGGCTTAGATACCTGTCCCACAGAAACACCTTCCTAGCTATCATTAAGCACCTGTCTGCATCAATGCATCCCTGGTCACAGGGTGCCTAGCTAAACTCCTGTTATCAATTAAAATGGAGCCTTCATTTTTTATTTTTTGCCTCACCACAATACTAAAAAGCTCTGCTGCAACAAAGCATTAGGTTTCAAGTTATCTTTGGTATTTAATGTCATCCTCATGCCAGAAGCCTTGCAGATTGTCCTTGGACAGCATCAGCTCTGCTCAGGTTACCTGCAACAGTGGACAAAAGGATGGAGCAGCCAAATGTTCGAAGGACAAGCACCAGCCTTGATCCTGGCATGTCACAGTGGATGCACACACCCTGAGCAGTTGTTAGAGCTGTTAAACATAGCAATATTGTAATAACATTTAAAAGCAGCCAATGACTGTTTTATTAGTTAATGACTCAAGGAAGAGTCGAGCTAATATGGTAATGACCAATTTCAATGGGCTTGCTGCCATCACAAAGTATGCTTTATAGTGGAAGTGCAATACAGTGTTCTTAATTAGCAGCTATTTTATGAACGCACGAGCCCAGGATGTTGGAAAAATGCATCCTTAACTTATCTGTTAATGACTGATGTTTTAATCACTAAGTTCTCTCCATCAAGTTCCTGAAGCTTGCAGCCCCCAATTACTGAGTTAAGCAACACATACCTACAAACCAAACCACAGGGCAAACAGATTCGCCAGGGTTTTGTGCAGTGACCAAAACATTCACCAGGTACCTGCACTGGCTTGTGCTGGGACTATCAAGTATAATACACTGCAATTAGTCATGAGGGACACAAATCAGTCAGGAAGTCTTCCCTGTGGTTACAGTGGTGGAAATGACTCTCCCAGCTAGTGATGAGCCAGTGCTGTAGCTCAGGGCTCCTGTCAGGCAGCGGTCATCTCACTGAGATGCTGTTATGAAGCTCAGAGTTGGCAGTTGCCCACATTTTCCTCAGTGTTTTATATATCAGGATTAGCTGCATGGACACAAAAGACGACCCAGATCAGGCACTAGTGATCATCAGTCCAAAGTGACCTTCAGACTAGTTCATCCCAGTATCATTACAAGACACCAACCTGATGCATATAGCTGTGCAGCCATTTCAGCCTGTTCTTGTGCATCTTTGATTACAGAAAGACAAAAGGCGTGAAACTCGTACTACATTTCTCCGAAAACAGCCAGCACCTGCTAAGGAGGAGTCCTTCTGGCACCTGCCCCACCTGGAGAAGGTATGGAGCACTTGACTGAACTCAACAGTCAACTCGACTGAACAGGCAACTTTCTAAACTTGCCTGCATTCCCTGGTAATACCCTTATCACATGAGGGCAAACATGAAGCTCTTACTCCAGAGCTCCCTGAAACCCAGACCCCAAAATGTTCCCACACTGGATGTGGGAAACTCCAGCCCCTTTTGGACTTCAGGGTAGGATGCTTTTTGCAGACATGAGGCCTGGAAGAGAAGCAGCAGTTGACCAGAGGAAGGGCTTAATGACTTATTTTCTAAAATATGTGCTTTTTTTTTTGTGATCTTGACCAGATTAGAAGCATCTTGTTATATTTCCCCATTAGTATTGTCATGGCCTTTGTTCTCTCCTGGTATTCCAGCAACTGCCCTACCTGAGCAAAACAATCCAGCCTACTTTTAGGTAGTCTGACATTTTATCAGCTCTCAGCATAACTAATTCAAGCCACACCAGATTAATGTGTCTCAAGAAGCATTTCCACACCAAGAACTACAAATTTCCAGAAAGTCTGTGCTCTTGATACCTATCCAAACTACCTGACTGACAATATTCACCCCGTGACTGAGCAGAGGGCCTAGCCAGGCTACAGATGTGCATGACACTTCCTTTAATTGATCCAAATAAGAGCCAAGGTGAAGATTTCTTATTTTAGCAATGGGATCTGAACATCTCCCTGAACTCATCTGTGCATCTTGCTGTGCTCTGGGGTACGTGTTCAAATTCTGTTAGCTTTGTTTGTGGTGTAAATTACAGGGAAACTTCAAGTGAAGAGCTAGGGGGCATTTTACAAAGGAAGGGAGAAGAACTGGCCAAGGGAAATGGAAAGGAGACACCAGAAAGTCTGAAAGCATCAGAACCCTGTAGGGAGTTTATATGGCCAAAATCGTATCTGGCATTGATAGATACCACTGCAAAGAGTCTCTCAGCCCTCTACCCCAGCCCTTGTTCTGATGGTTCTGGGATTTTATTTTATTTACATTTTTTTTTTCCTCTGCTGTTGATTTTTAACTGCAGTTTAAAACAATGAAGGAGCCTTGTGACTTCCTGAAGCTAATTTACTTGTACAAGTTGGAGAGTTTCAACCAAGAAATATGTTTTGCACCACCTTGATGTATTCCTTTTACATCCTGTCTAAGACTGTCCGATTAGCATATGTCAGTAATCATTTATCCCAGCTGCCTGTCAGCACAAAGCTGCTGCTGCAGCTAGTGTCAGGGAAAGAACATGACCGATCGCTGTTAAACAGATTGTGTAAGTCACACGAGATACTGGGGCAAGCCTCCTCTTTAGAGCTCCTCTCACCCCAGACCTTTCCATCACTATTCATTTTTCAGCCTCTGTTTTTCTTCGTGCTTTCCCTTGTTTCATCCAGGATTGCACTTGGGTTCTTCCCCCAGCCACAGGTCTCAAACACCACTTGAGTCTTTTCCTCTCTCCTCTTCCTTTCCTTCTTCGGAACAGCATCTTTGGGAAGGAGGAACAACTTGTTTTGCACAGTGTCTACAGGTTTGCCTCATTCCTCCTTTCTCATTACATTAACCTGGATGGTTTACCTTTCCCCAGCTGCAGATCTAACATGCGCTATTCATGTTAGAACTTGGATTAGGAAATTCATTGCTCAGTTGCATTTCAGTACATGGTTTTCTCCATGGAAAAAAAGACCTCAAACATCCATAAGAGTTTGCCTAGTTATGAGCAGCAATACCCCAAGGAAAGTAGATGGCTTCAAAAACCACTTGTTAGTCTCCAGACTGTGCCTTAACCATCTCCATAAAGTTGTTTTTTACATGGGTGGTGGTGCAAGACAAGCTGGCCTAACCCTTTAACCAAACTCAGCCAAACCCAGGGACTCCAGCAGTCACTTGCTACCATCCCCTCCATTACAAGGTAGACGATAAGGAACAGTGCTCCAAGGAGGCAAGGAAGTTTCTTACACCAGTTCTGTTCTCATGAAATCTTTCTCAGGCTCTAACATGGTGGGGGATATATAACTTAGGCTTTCCTAGAACCAGCTCAGTGACCTAGGGAAGACAGTGGTCAGCATTGGCTACTGTAGGTAATTTACCAAAACACTGTATTTAGGCTATAACACTAAAAAAGCAACCACTCAATGCAGGCAGTACAGGTCTCAGGTGCTCTTCTGTCCTCCAATTTACAGATTACAGAGGCCAGAGAAGTTTCTGAATAGGGCAAAGTTGCACATGAAATGGCAGAAAGCTCACCACAGGTATTTAAGGCAACTGTTTTGAATTACAAGGCTCCTTAGATCTGCTCCCCTTCCTCAGACTCCCCACCGCCCCTACAAGGCCTCCTCAGGATCACCAAAAGCTGACAGCAATGAAGACAAGGCTCCCATCTGACCAGGTGTCTTGCTTTCTCTACCAAAAAGCTGCACTGTGCAGGTCACTTTGATAGCTGAGGAGCTGCAGAACAAGTCAATTCACTGTCCAAACAAAAACACCCAACTAAAACAAATCTTTTAGTTTTCAGAAGAATTAAGCTGAAGTCAAGCTCATTGGCAGACTCCCATCTGCATATTTCCTATTGTCTTTCTGTGAGATTGTCCTGCTCTGACCATTAAATGAGTTGCTCATGGCCTTGGAAGAACTTAATTCTGGGCAAGAACATTGAAAGAATCCCATGCCCCCATCCCCAGACATAATTTGTTATTTTCCATGTGACCTGAGGCTGGTGCAAGACACAGGGGTGCAACATGTCCTCAAGCCACTCATCCTTGTACTCCCTCTGACATTGCCTATGATCTACAAGATGCCTTTCACAGCCTGGCCTGCTCTCAGCCTGCAGAACAACCTGTTAGAAAGGACGTTGTAATCCAAAGCAGGGGGCGACAGGAAAATGTTGTTCTTCTAAACCCATAAAGATCATCAAGGAGGATTTTTCTGCTCCCATCCTATCCCCTTGCAGACAGCTGAGTGTCTCTTAAGCTGGACTTACCACTAGCTCCATGCAAGACCTGGCACCATGCTAGAGCTCAGAGCAAGCAGAAGAGAAAACAAAGGAGCTTTGCCCTCCCCGCTAATTGCCTCTGCCTGCTCCCTACATTGCCAGGGCTGCATGGCATTACCTAGCCATTCAGTCGCTAAAGTACAGACAAATTGACTATGTTTTCATTTGGATTTAGGTTTCAGCCCCACTGCTTTAGAATAATGGCCCAGGCTATTAAGCCAACCGTGTGGGTTACAGGCTCTCTCGCACCGGGGGCACGCTCCTGCTCCGCGTCTCGCTCTGGAGGACTGACCTGCAGCCGGGTCTCCTGGGCCCCCGGCTCACTGAGACAAGCAGGTCATGGGGAGCCAGTCACGTCCTGGCGGGCACTTCATTAGGGAAAGGTTTTTTAATTTATTACAAATCCCAGCAGAAGTTAACTCCTTATTCACCTCAGCAAGATGTTTCTACTGCCCTTCCTCAGTCACCCCCCAAGGCAAAGGCTCTGTCTGCAGTGACAAGATTCCTGGCCTCAGATTTTGTGATCACAACTAGAACAGTGCACCAAGACTATTTTTTGTCAATGTAGGACTACATTCTCTGGGACCTGTAAGAGCCCAGGCATCCAGCACAGAGAAATCCTCCTGCCCCAGCTCATGCCACATGTCCTGTCCTCACATCACCCATCGCTAGCACTGTGCTGGTCTGGGCAGAACAGCATCCTCAGTGTCAAATTCTGGAAAATATGTTGCTGCCAAAATACAGCATCCCCACAGCCTTGCCGTCTGCAGATAGACATCTAGGGTGAGCTTCAGCTGCCTCCATCTGAATTTTTAATAGTCATAATACAAACCAGCGCTCAACACCGGCCACTCGACAATAGATTTTCAAGGCTCTGTAAAGTCAGCTCAGAAGGGCATTTATTTTGGTAGCAACACCTCACGCAGTGATGTAAAAGGACAGAATTTGCCCATGTGTCAGAACAGCTCCGCACACCATGTGTCAGTGACACACACGAGGTTTATTTTTTCTTTGCTCATTAGAGAATTCCAACTTGCACAGACGTTCAAGGTGGCTTTCCAGGGAGAATATTCTTGTTTACTTGACCAGACAGAGGGAGGAAAGAAAATGCAGCAACTTTGGACAACACTTTTGTCAACACGCATTGCCTTCCCCAGCAGATGAAACGAGCTGCGCTCGATGCGCAATATGAATAAGCGATAAGCAATTGACGAGCAAGTGTTCGGGTACCTTGGCAAAAGACTTAATTTGCAACCTGGCACAAAATCAAAGGCTCTGTCAACGGCTGAGCGGCTCTCCCGCGTATGCCTTGCATTACCTGGGAAAGCTCTGTCAGGTAAATTTCCAGTGAAAGTAATTAGAGGAATCCCCACTGTATAAACTTTGCTGCAAAATTCTGGGCTCCAGAATTTGATTCTCACCAGGGATCCGATACGTGCTCACAGCCTGATCCTTCATCAGAATTAACAGTTGAGGTTTAGCACACACACACAAAAAAATGTTCTGCATTTTTTTTTAATGCCTTACCTCTATTTTTGTCTGAAGAGCTGAACTGACAAGCACAGCTCATGTAATCCTGCAATTGTTGTCAGAAAAGCCAGACTGTGCTACGCTAACCTGTGCTTGATGCACACAGCACACACTGGGCTGGCTTTTCAGAGGCACCATTTACCCTCCCAGGCTTGAGGAGGACAACAGAACTTCATGGAGCTGGAGTGTTATAAAACTTGTCTCCTGAGGCCTTGATAGCACTTGAAGACCAATGCAATGAGTTCAAGAGCTTTCTGTCACCATGGTACCAGATCAAGCCTCCTTTCAGCTGGGATTTTGGCTGACTAAAAATCAGTGGCAACAGATGGCTGATCGGTGGCCCAAGTGAAATGAATTGGTGGGTCCCAGTCCAACTCAGATCAGCTCCATGGGCCTTCAGTGCTGCCCTACCTGCAACAGGCACAACTCAAATTAAATACAAAACCCTTCCAGGTCCCAGATAGGTGTAGACCTTGCTACCCAGGGCCTGATCCCTGTACTTCTCCACTGGGGCAACAACACAGGTGTCACCTCCCACATTGTGGCCATCTGTAACTAAATACATGCTCCAGGCCCTTTTCACCAGCGCTAAATTATCTTGCTTTATGGAGATTCTTTGGGTTTTCTTGTTTTGCCCAACAGCTAGAACTACATTATAATCACTCAAGTCACAGAAAGGCATTTCTGTTGTCCAGTCTCTGCCACTATCGCTTTACACTCAACTGCCCCGTTGCACCCTGCACTCTCCTCTCCCACGCTCAGTCCTTCCATCCCCTCACAGACCCAGCAGCCCATCATTGCTCTGCCATTTTCACTGCTCTCCAACATCTCCTGGCTGACACCAACAAACAGCATAAACAGCCATTTTAACCCGTTAGAAAAAGAAAAGGGAGGAGATGTTTAGATCTGGCCTCTAACTGAAGCCCCACTCCAGAAGCCTCAGGACTGTATGCTCATGACTTCCAGTACCATGATGAACCAAGCATCTCAGGCTCTGCAGCACAAGGCACAGCTCACACCACCGCTCCCTGCACAGCTTTACAGCCCAGGCCATCTCCAGGGCAGGCTCCACCTGCATCCAAGCCCCAGATTCCAAAGACAGCACAAGCAACTACTGGCAACCAGTGCCTATTGCCAGTAGAGATATTCACCCATGAAGGAACAAATCTGGGGCACTTGCAGCCTCACATGCCATGTTGTTTTCAGGTAAGCCCCTACCACTGCTACTGCTTCATACAGATTCCCAGATTTGCTTTTTAAATGGCCTGGAGGTTTTTGTTCAGGGAATTCTGCCTTCTGTGGGGGCACCATTTGCCAACCGACAACTTAGCTTGGAGTAAAACTCTTGCCTGGCACAAAAGGGGTCTGAGTTACAAATCTCAAAAACCCGCAGTTGGTGTGAAAGCTGCCTGCTCTGCTCCAGCCCTGGGACATCTGCCGAGCAGGCGACACGCCAGTTCCAGCTCGAGTGTCTGAATTCTCCTTTACTTACACTATCGCCCAGACCAAGTGACCAGCAAACATATGTGGCCTTTATTTTCAGGAAGCAGAAAAAGAAAAAGGAAAGTCTCAGTGGGGCATTAAACACAGCAGCCAAAAATTACTGAGCACATTCCGAATCCTTCCCATTTTTGCTACACAAGGACCGTTTAGCCCAGATCCCTTTGTCCTGGATTTCCTCGCCTTCTTGAAATTAGAAAGGTGGGGAGAAGCCATCCAGCCCCTTCATTAAGCAGGTTAAGCACGCTACTGCCGGGAAAAGCCACAGTATTTGTAACCCTAATAATCCAACAGCCACCTCCCAGTGCAGCTCAGCTTGGACAGAATAACGTCTGTTTTAAAAATACCTGCCTCTCCCTAACTTGTCATGGCATTTGTTGACAACCCTATTGAAAGCCACTCTCCGTGCAGCTGTGAAGGATCTTTCAGCACCTCTTTCTCTTTCCTAGACAGTTTTTGAAAGGAAGGGGAAAAAAAAGCCATCAATACAGGGGGAAAAAGGCATCAGCAGCCAACATCAGCTGATGAAGCGCCTCACCTGGGCCCCCAGCGCACCGCCTCCAATTAAATCAAAATGGTTTGTTTTTAATGGTCTTTTACACTGACAAGTGGGCTATCATTCCAGGCCTAGAGAGCTGTCAGGGAGCCGAGGCAAATCCTCCGTTGATAATGCCCAATGCTTCCAATTAGGAGCCGAGGCCGCTCCTGGCGCACTAACGATTCCCCAGCCTCCCCCAAGGCCCCTTCGGCGCTGGCTGTTTCGTCTTCCCTCTTCCTCCGCCGCAAATTACTGACACAAAACGGAGGCGCCCCGGTGCCTCCTCACCACGCCGGGCCCCGGCCCTGTTGGATTTAATGAGGCGATGGAAGTTTTTGCGGATCTTTCGCTAAATTCTTTTCTTGTTTGACAGCTGCTTGAGTGTTGACCTTATAAAAGATTTAGTGTTTCTCATTATTTTCTGTCAAGCTTTACAAGTGATAGCTTCACGGAAATCATTTGCATCTCGATGCGCGCGCGCGTTTTTGTCTGCATGGGGATGCTCGGTGCAGTGCACGTACAGCACCCATCTCCCGTATTGTGTATTTTATTCCCTCCTCCCCACCGAAAAATCTACAAACGTGACGCTGTTGTTTTGTGTTGTTTTGGGAGAGGGAAAAAAAAAAAAAAAAAAAAAAAAAAAACACACAGGAAAGGACTTGAAAGGCCCGGGATTTGTTAGACTCCTGTAAATGAGGGAGGTTTTGAAAAAGGAAGAGAGATTGGTTTCCTGTAAAGAGAGCTCAAGAAAGTGTTTTGTCACCCACTAAAAGGATTCAATCAAATGGATGATGGAAAAACTAGGCTGAGACTAGGGGCGGCTTTGTTGTTAAAGTGAAAAATCGTACGAGGCTGGGAGGCTGCCTTTGAGCACGCAGAGCCAGGCAGGTGCTGGGAGAGGAGCGGGTGCTGCTGTGCACGGATCCTTCCCCAGCAGGAGAAGAGCCCAGCACTGCTCTAGTCCTGTCCACGGGCTCCTTCTCAACACCTCCCACAAGTCACCGCAAACCATTTAATCCAGCTACCTCAATTAAACCCCCAAACCCCTTGCACATCCCATTTACTTCCCCCCAGAAGCTAACCTGGCTGACCTCCCAAGGGTGCTCACAGAGCAGAGCCACTGCCATGCACCCAGCACCCACCTCAACATCAGCAGGCCCCACTCCAACAGCACCCAAAAAAAAACGAAAAAAAAAGTCTCTGGGGCACTGTGCTGCCTCGGGGGAGTTCTGCCTTTCTGTACCAGCTGAGCTGCTTTTGTATCTCACACAGAATTTATTAGCCCTCCTTTAACAGACTGATCTGTGCTTGTAGCATGCAAATGGTCGCACTAATGCTTGGCAAGTGGTCACTTGCAGTCCTCCAATTTAGAGCATTAACTGTGAATCCCAAGTTGAAAATGGTCCCCCAAATACATACTGAAGTTTGAGGAGTGATAAGTTTTTTGCCCCTCTAATTCTTTGAGGCAAGGGCTGGTGTTACAATATCCCAGCTGCAAGTGTCCTGCATGTTTTAATTTGTCAAAATATGCAATGAAGGAGCAAAACATTGCTTGTAATGAGCAGATGAAAATAGTTGCAGCTCCATCATCCTGCAGAGAACACTGCCAAGCTGGTGCCTACAAACTACATTCCTATTCTGCTACAGCCAATGCTCCAAATCTGTGATTCAAACAAAATCCTGGTGTAGCAGCCCATAACCACATCAAAGTAATGGTAAAGATCATCAGCTGTCTCTAGAGAAAGTACCTTTGGGTTCATCATTTAAAATATGAATTAGAAGAATCAGATATGGGGATTCATCACTGACACTGGCTTCTCACACTAGTCTGTCATAATAAGACCTTTGACCCGAGGACACCCTTATCTTGTCCCTAATTATTGGCCTGGGACTAATCCATACTTCTCAGGTATCCCTCATTATGAGGGGGTTTCTCATTTTTTAAAAACACTTGTCCCCTGTCTCACACCTGGTGCTTCCCACTTACTCATGCTGAGGGCAGAAGCTGGCATCACTCAACTTTGTCAAGGACTCTGCTAATTTTAATTACAGTCAGTAGTGGCTCAGCATGACATGTCTCACCCAGGAGCTTTGTACCAAGACTGGAGTGAACCAACTGCTCTTTCCTCCCCCACGTCTTCCACCCAATCCCATGCAGAAATTTCACCCTGCCCCATTCCCAGTGGTGCTGGGCAGGGAGCACAGCTGGAAGCACAGAGGCACCTTCAAGAGAAGCAGCTCAGCTTGTCCTCACAGTAGATTTTCCTAACAGTCCCAGTTCTGTTTCCACATAGGTCAGAGGAAAATCTGCTGCATCTTTAATGGGAGGTCAGAGTCAGCCTGGCTGGGGACCGTCCCTGCCAGCTCCAGAGGGCTCCCAGGGGCCACCCGCCTGTTTCAGCAGCCTTGGTTCTGCCTCCCCACCCTGACAGAGGTTATGTCGCTGCTGCTACTTGTGGGAAAGCAAGATCATCCAAAACAACTGTCTGAAGTTAGGCACTCAGATGCATATTTAAGCACCTGAACACCTTCCTCCAGTGAGGGGGAATAGCTAAATATGCTTTGTTTGTCTTGATTAATGAGATCACTAGCAAGCTTTTCAGGGCAGAGACTGCTGTGCATTATTACATATGCAAAACCTGACATCCATCCAGCCTGAGCAGGGTGGGGGAGGCAAGAGAAAGCTCTGCACATCCACACGAGGCAGATATATGGCACAAGGAACTGGGTCAGGGCAGGTGAAGCCCGTGGCCTCACATGGTAAACCCACCCTGTACATGAAGACACACTCACATCACGGTAAACCTAGTATCTACTGCATGGGTTTGCTGCACACAACTGTGTAAACCACACCGCTGGTACAGCTCACCCTGAAGGGCCCTAGAACTTAACTCCACCAAGTGTCTTCCCCCTTGTCATGGTTCACCACATCCCCACCTCAAATGGGATTTCCAGGAAGAAGCTGCTCATGTGTTTTGTTGGGCAGGTCATACACAAGTCTCTGACCCCAGCGGGAGCTCTGAGCCCATCCCATCCCCCTAACACCCCCACCCCCCAGTGAGATACCTAAGTCCTGTGTTGTGAAAAACAAGTCATATTTACTTCAGAGTCCATCTTAAGACATGCCAGCATCTGAAAACGTCAGATAACTGACAGTGTTATAACTGACACAGTGGTAACACCATAGGATGTTGTTGCTGGAGCAGAGTAAGAATACCCTGAAGTTGATCAGAAAACTAGCTCCCATTTCAAACACGTTAAGTGCTTAACTGCAGCCGGAGCGATGTTCTCCCAAGCAGTGAAAAGCCCTTGTACTGATCTGCAGTCTCTTCACTGCTTGTGCTGCACCCTGTTCTCCTCGGCCAGCTGCTGCCTGCAACCAATTGTCTATCTGCTCCTTTTCTTTAGGTTGGGCCTCATCTCAGTACTTTTCCAGACCATAATGCTCGTAAAAAGGCATTCAGTGCCTCCCATTGAGAAGTGCCTGTGAGACACGCTCCCATTCCTCAGGACGTCCACGCAGCGAGCTGAAGCCTGGACCAGAGCCCTGTGCTGGGCACCGCAGCCCCCAGGCCCCTGTTTTGGGCCTCAGACAATGGTTTTCTCTCAGGTTTTTAGAAGTTATGCTAATGCAGATATAGCCAAATAAATCATTAACTTGTAAGGAAAGATCCTGTCTCAGCCTGTTCATTGCTTCACGTCAGATGCACACCAATGCTTCAGCCAGTCCAACCACCACAACTCTCACGCTCCAGGTAACAGCGGCCACACCAGTAACAGGCGGTGTCTGCACCAGTATAACCCCACAGGGAAAGGAGAGGGGCCTATATATTAAATTCAACCATATCACCACCAATATCAAGTCTACAATAGCTCCGTAACACATCAGCCCTTCTCATCAGTATTTCTCAAGCCAAGCAAGCTGCCCATAACCACCCGATTCCCAAAGCACTTCTCTGCCTACATGAATGCATCCCAAAATCTGCCTTAAGCCCTCTGCCAAACCAAGGCCTTGCTGCACGAAGGCGGCCCCCACCAGCCCCATGCACACACTTGAACACTGCTGGTGCACCTCTCCAAGCAGCTGCAGAACAGACCCAAACCCCCCAGCACCAGCACAGCACCCAAACCCCAGCCTGGTCACCAGCAGGCGATGGCAGAGGCCCAGCCACACACAGCTCAGGCAGGTTTTAGCATGTTTGAAAGTGGTCTGATCCAAAAAGGTCATTTTAGGAAAATACGAGCTGATAATAACCACGATTACTTTAATTGTGCATCTCCAAGATTGCTAGAGAAATAATCAACTATCCCTATGCTTCTCACATCCGTTATCATATCCCAGAATATACCAGGAGACATTTGAGTTTAACATTAGCTTTCAGCATTTACATTCAGTACCCTATCCTCACTCAGAGAGCTTAGCTATGGTCACCCCAGGGCAGGCCGAGCATCTTGGGGCCATGCCACAAGGTGAAAGCTGCTGTCCCAGCCCACCCCAAGCCCAGCAGCAAGCACCACAGGTAGAGGTGGACATGACCTTGTCCTGCACACCTCAGCCCAGCCTCCTACATGCTCCTACACAGACCCACAGCAGCCGAGGGGGGACAGGACACGCAATACAAAGGCTCATGAATCTTTGCTGAGCCCAGGGCTCTCCCCACACCTAATCTCCAGCCAAACTTTTAGACCCAGACCTCAAAGAGCAGAGTCCTTCGTGACATTAAGCTATGTTACTTGAAACGCAACAACAAAGCGAGCTGCAGGAGCAGCTTTCTTACCTTTCCCAGGACAAGCGGGGCTCTACAGCAGCTGCTCAGGCATCCCCAGCACCCTCCGTAGGGCAGTTTGAGGCTCACCCTGCCCTTTTTAAGGGAGAGCAGCTGCAGCAAACTCCACCCTGCCCGCACCTGAGCCGAGGGAGGACAGAAGTCACCTGCTCCACACAGGGAAAAGCCTGCTTTGTGGTTCCCTCTTTTTAGTACAAGCATCTAAATAAACCCCATGTGAAATAACTAGGAGGGTAACAGAGGGGTTTGCCATGCTGGCAGAAGTGGATTATAACAGGAGACCTCTCTGTCCTCCCCAGGGAGAGAGAGCCGGGCTTTAAATGCCATGTCCTGCTAAAAATGGCACTGGTGACGAGTGGGCGAGCAACCCAGGCACGAGGTCTCCCTTGCTGCCAGCTCAGCTCCAGCAGCAGCCGAGCCCTCCTGCGGCAGCCCTGCAGGTCTCTGGGGCTGTGCGCAGGGCAGGGAGCATCGCAGCGAGATGGGGTTTGGGGGATTGTTTTTTTTTTTTT